>NC_059157.1:87517067-87612135 GCF_019923935.1 Bubalus bubalis
GGGCTTTTGCTCTTTAGGCACAAGTTAGACTTGAGTTTCCTTTATAATTACTGTTATATATGATAGTCTGTAAGTCCCAGCAATTTACTGACTGTGAACTAACTTCTAGTTTCATAAAATTGTATTTCCCTGCCTAAAGTAAATTCAGACTTATGTTTTCTTTAAACTGTTTAGGAGTAATGCTATTAAAATTGTTTTCAGTGCCATTTAAAATTCTTCCTGAAGTTGTGTGAAAATTATCCCCAAAGCATGTGAAAATTGCTAAGATACAGCAAGCCATAAAACAAAATGCCTGTGTTCCCTAAACTTTCCTCTTCTTCTTTTTAGAATTTCATAGAATCTTCAATCACACTGTTTGAATCTGATCTGGAAAGTGGGAAGTTTATTGACATTACAAATCAGGAAATTTCTGACTTAGAAGAAATTGGCTTTGGCAGTGAAACAAGGTCCATTCATGTTAAAAGTGGCGTGTAAGTTGACTCGTAGGAATCATGAGCTTCTTTGGTGTTTAAATTGTTGGTTGCTCAATTCTGTGTCACCTCTGTTCTTTTTCTTTTTTATCCTACTTAGATGGGTTGCCTACCAGCAGAAGTTCTTCTGTGGAGAACAGTACATTTTAGAGAAAGGGAAATACAAGTGCTTTTTTGACTGGGGAGGATCAAATAATACAATCATGTCAATACGACCCATCCAGTTGGTGAGTTAAATATGAACATAGCCAGTGGCATGTAATGGCATACAGTTGAATGTGTAGGATGGGCTTTAAAAAAGTGGGACTGTTGGAATATGTTGTTAGGTATCTATAGAGAAAATGAAACAGCATATGAATTTCTGTAGACTCCATAGAGAGCTAGTAGGTAGTATTAGCACCTCCATGATTAGGAACTCTTGTCATTTGATCAGTTCATTCATCCAGTAGCGTGTATTTAGTGCCTTTGACATGTCAGACAGGACTGATCACTGGAGATAAAAGATGAATAAGCCTGCCCGGATGGATCTCTGTGTCTCTTAGAGGAGACAGACAGTTATTATGCACTATTACTTACAGTATGACTAGTGAGAAAATGAAGTGTGTAGGCAGGTGTAAGCAGTGCTGAGGGACTGGGGAATGGGAGCATGGGGAGCCCAGGGCTCTGGGGACCATGCCAGACTTCAAGAAGAGATGCATTGAGTGATGTCTAAGAGGATAAAAGCAATCTTTCCAGAAAAGGAAGTGGAGCAGAAAAGGCAGTTCAAAAAGAAGGAATAATCTCCACATGTGCAAAGTTACAAAGTTATGAAAGAGTGTGGCCAGTGTGGATAATAACAAGCACTGCAGAACAGTAAGGGTACCCATGAGATAGTGATGGGAAAGAAGTGTGGGAAGTTCAGGGTCTGTCTTTCTAATGGACACTGGGGCACATTTTTCTTTTAGCTCAAAATGAATATTACTCAAAATGAATTAGTGATAAATATTAAGGTTATTATAAACTAATTTAGTAGATTATTTGAGGGTCCTTACCAGTTCAAATAATCTAGTAAATTGGTCAGATCATATACTTTGTTTTCCAAAGGATATTTTCAGCACTTTCAAAGACAACTAAGAATATACGATTATAATTCTTAAAATGTTTTTATATATGTTTCAGGAACCACTTGGGATAAATGAGCCTCCACATTTGGTATGTTTTAAAATATTCTTATAATTGTTAAAAATTGCTTACTAAATACGTATGCCCTTTCTCTCAAGTCTGTCTCTTTCCCTCAGATAACTTTCGTGTGTCTGCATGGCAGTGCAGTTCATATTGTACTAGGAGCCTGTGGGCGCCAGCGTGCTCATCCTTGTTACTGATCACACTGGCCTGGGTTTGTCACGGTCCTTTGTTTTCTCCTACTAGAGCTTCAGCACTGACCACTTTGGGTTCATCTCAGACCTCTGCCGCTCTTTCTTTCCTGTTGCCCATCCATTCTTCAACATCACATTCTTAATCAGCATAGTATGTTATGCTGTCCTGTGGAGGAGCAAACTTACTATGGAGAGATGGCATGCTTATTATATAAATGTATTTCTAAACCCTAAGTCACAAATTTCTTAAAAGCACTGGTAAAACTGCAACCCTGCTTCTTTATTTCTAGTATGTTAATGGTTTGAAGGATTGGGTAATACTCTGGAGCCTAATATTTGTTTATTATCCATTGAGAGCTAGAAATTGTATTTACTTACTGCTTCTAATAACTCTGTGAGGTCAGGATTTATCTCATTTATTCATGAGAAAAAACAAGATTTAGAATTCAAGTGAGCATCATTTCACACAGCTCAAGGTCACAAAAGAGGCACTTTTTGTATCTAATTCCAAGACTTTACATCAAAGAAAAACATATCTTGGTACAAGCAGTACAACCATATAAGAAAGTGGGTAAAATACAGTGCTTCCTCTGTCTCATTTAAAATAACAAATTTGGAAAATTTTCTTCAAAAAGCCAAAAAGAATGATTGGTTCTAAGTATTTGACATTTGCTAGTTTTACATAATGTTGAATCTTTTTCTCTGTGTACATTTTGCACATTCCTGTCAGTGTTTATATATCTCAAATCAGCTTAGTTTAAACCATGTTTCTCTTCACAGTGTTTTCAGGTTTTATTATTTTCTGATTAGCTCAGCCCCCTTGGGAACATTTCCTGTCTGAATATAACTCAGTTTCTGGAGACACTTCCTGCCAGATCTTTATTTTGAATCTTAGAAAACTCCAACCATGGACTTTCAAAGCACTTTTTTTTCCACATGAATCAATGTAACATGAGTAGATAAAAGAGATAAAACTGGGATAATTCCAAGCTGCACATTCTCAAAGTTTTAAGTGCAGATAAAAAAATCACATTCTTTTAAGCTCTGTTTCTCCCCTTCCTCCTCCATTCCCTTTTTTTTTTTTTTTTAATGAACTTCCTTGTTTGGGACAGATTGCTCAGAGGATTTTCTTTATAGTATTTCCAGTCCAACTTGAAGAAAAAGGAAGCAGCCACAAACACCCAGTGAAATTGTCCCTGTTTATTTTCTGAATATGGTTCAACCACTGCCTTGTGAAATAAAGGTCCTAACAAGTGTATGACAGCTGGACATTTGGTAACAAGCAGACAAAGCCGCCTTATTTACCCAGTATCAAAGCTCTTATTATTTCCATTGGACCAGATCTTCAGAAAGTTTAGCTTTTTTTCAGTTACCCAAATGAAAACAAGCAGATCTTGGCTGATAGTCTGGTTCCTTTCATTAACGATAAAGTTATTTTCTCCTTCACAAGTAGTTGTGATAGTCAGGTTGACAGTGGTAGAGGCTGTGTTTATATGGGATAGTTATTTTTCTCTGTCTGAGGAATAAGAAGGAAGTTACATCTCCAGTTCAAATAACAGAGGGAATTCTTAACATGCTGGTGATTTGAAAGTAAACCTCAAGTCACCTGAGAAGCAAAAAGCCAAAAAGTACGTGTGTAGAGATTTACGCTAGTAAAAATACCATTGTCGATGTGGAAGCATAGGATGATGATATATGTCTTATTTGAGACACAGAATACCTCCTTTTATTGAGGAGATTGTTTTTTACCTGTGACTGAAGGTCGATTCACCAGGTCTGATTGCCAGCTTGCAATATATGATACAAGAACAGGATCATTATAGAGTTCTTCATAATTAGCAAATGGCATTTTATTTTTATTTTTCCCAGACCAAACAAAAATAGAATGTGAATTATGTTCATGATGTCCTCGTCTCTCTCTTTTCACAAGTCCTGAATATCTGCACTCTCACTAGATTAACTCATATAAAAGTGAGTTTTGTTTCCAGTGAGACTGTATTCCAGGCCTCCATTCTCTAGAAATTCTGTTTTCTCCCCTATGACCCAACTAAGGACCTTTCTTTCCTGGGATCTTTTTCAAGTCCATTTGCAGTATAGTTATATATTTGAATTTCTTTAAATATTGAGCCTCCGTTCCATTTTATACGTGATTCTAGCTCAGAAAAAGCAACTTGAGTATTTTCTTGTATTGGATAATTCAGCCAGATTGAATTCTCAAGAGATCACAGGCCCTTAACAGTGGTGGTTACTGTCACCATGTATGGAATATAAGAAAACAACAATTCTAGTCAAGTCAAATATTAGTAAGATTCAAGAGCAGTATAGGAAAACATTGGGGGGGGAAGTACTAAGACCAGATAGTTTTATTTATTCAAATGCTAAAATAATTTCTCTGAGAATACTCTGTCTTGTCTAAATAAGATGTTCTGCAGTCCATGGTGTCACAGAGAGTCAGACATGACTAGTGACTGAAGAACAACAATAAGAACAACATGACCAGATCCTTTTTATTGACTCCAGAGGCCAGAAATACTCAGGAAGTAGTACTTATCTAAGTAAAGAAAGCTCCTCTGAGTAAACAGGGAAGTAAAATCACTATAGAATATGCAGTTGATATGAGAAGTACATAGCGCTGCAATATGAGACAATGTGATGTAATGGAAGAGTGGAAACAAAGACTTTTTCTCTGTTTACTGTCCAGTACGTTTACTTGCAGGAAGTCCACAGGGCTGCAGAACATCTCATTTAGATAGGATAGAGTGTTCTCAGTTGAATTATTTTAGCATTGGAATAAATAAAACTACATTCAAAAATTATTCTGATATTATGAAATAAATTAACAAAGCACAACTTCCTTTGTTCAGTAATTAAGTTCTTGAGGTTTTAGTTTGTCATACTGAAGAACTATTACATTTGTTTATGTGTATTACAAATGAAAAATACATAGTAAAAGAAAAAGGATTTCTACAAAATTTTCATCATAAAGGGGTGATAATATCTGCTTCAAAGCGTAGTTCTAAAGAAGACACCAGACAGTATATGTGAAAAGGCACTTGGAAACCACTGCTACACTGCTACTTTTTTCCTCCGTACACTTGCATTTGGGGCTGGTAGGCACGGAATCCTGCTTACGTGGCACGGAAGGATGGGTGTAATTAGAAACAACTCATTTCTTGTTCATCTGACTATTCATCTGTGTTCTATGCCACATATCTGAGTTGTTTTGTATATTTATTCTCCATTAACCCAAAAAGGAAACCAAAATAGTGACTCATCCAGCTAGCTCTTTACAGGACTTATTTTTCACCAGGACACTGCCACTTAATTTCACCCAGTATGTGCTTAGTCACTCAGTTGTGTCCGACTCTTTGCAACCCCATGAACAGTAGCCCACCAGGTTCCTCTGTTCATGGGATTCACCAGGCAAGAATACTGGAGTGGGTTGCCATTTCCTTCTCCAACCCAGTATAAAAACCACAGATTAATTATTATAATTAGAAGTCACTGAATTGGTTTCTGTGCGTCCATCCTCAGAACATTATTATGATGAGAATTATTCTATTCTGAGGCATTTGTGAGGTAGTTAAAATGAGGTGTTACTTTTCTGGGGTTGGACACATGTTAAGTGAATCATATCTCATTTAGGGGATAAAAATAAATTCAAATCAGTATTAAGTCCTTTTTTTTTTTTTTTTGGTTTGCATAAAGAGTATTTTAACTATTTGAGTCAAAACAATACTTTATGACAGACTGTGTGTGTGAGAGTGACAGAGACAGAAAATTTTAATGCTTCTGGGTGTGAAGACTAAGACTAAAAAGTAGAAGCAGTTATAACATATACTATCTGAAATATGATTAACGTGCATCATAAGTTGTCCAGGATTTGACATTTCATGGCTTCATGGTAAAATATTGAAGTGTAAATCTTAAACTCAACAATATGAATATAATTAATTCAACAAACTGGGAATACATACAATGAATCAGACAGCCGTGATCTCTATCCTCATGTGCCTTTTCTGATTGTTATTCTAAATAAAGATAATTTTTGCCTGTAGGAGAAATCACTCCACATTTTGAAGAATTAAACGTGATTTACTTTTTAGCTTCGAAACGTTCTACAAACCTTTAAGTTAAAAAGCATCGTCTGAAAAACCACCAACTGAAATCCTTATCAAGGAATCCAGGGCAGTTTGCCTGGACATGTAGAACTGTGCATATACAGGGAAGCATTACAGAGGTCTGTATTGTCTTGGACTTGCTTTTGCCTTTTCCTACCAAAGGTCCGTGGTAGGAACTTGACGGGTCATGCCTCCCTAAGGCTGGGAATCCCTTGGTGTTTTAACACTCCAAATACAGCCTCGTTTCACATGAAGAAATCATATTGTATAAGGGGGAGTGGATTCTCAGCTTTCTGGCTTGGACTTGGCTTTGATATCAGACCAAGCAAGGTCAGAGCAGAATGAGATAGCCAAGAAACAGTTCCTCAGGGTTCAGAGACCATCCGTCCCTAAGAGGACCCTTGGGAAGATGAAGGAGGCGAGCATCCGCTGCTCAATGAAGCCTTGTTCTGGATGAAGCAGTGGCAGGAAAGAGGGTGGTGCTGCAGCTGCTTATTACGATGCATTCTCAGCTACAACACAGGCCTGTCAGTGCCGGGTGGATCTGTGGGCCGTGTTATTTCAAGGCTCCAGTGTATTATAAAATATTTATAGGCCTCATTAATTTTTTCTTACCTATTAGAGATCCAAGGCCACTGGCGTTGCAGATTATTATATCTCTGGTCTAAAGGGAATTATATTTGAGATTTCATGAATTTTCCTTGACATAAAGAACTAAAGCAAAAATGTAGTTAATAGTAATATAAGGCTGTAAGCTGTGCATTTAAGGTATTCTATCAGTAGGCTGAAGCTTGTAAGCTGAAATACATGGCACGACCATCTTTCTTTCTTCACTATAAATCTTGCACTAATCCCATCATTATTATCTTCTCTGCCATCTGCTCTTGGGGCCTCACAGGCGTCCTCATGCTCATTTATGGGCACGCGCTTGTGCTTTCTCCTTCTCCCTTTTATTAACTGTGAATCAAGAAGGCTTGGGGAGAGAAAAGCCGTAGCCACCCCTCATACCAGTCCAAACTGCCTTCATGTTTAGCACTAAATTGCTTCTTTTTTTTACACATGTTTTCTCATCACAGGGGATAATGATCACTTGATGCAATGGACAGGGACCAAATTTAGCAGAGGAGGGATTCTGATTTACTTCTACAGGTAGAATTGTTTTCTGGGCCTCCGTGCCCAGAATCTGGTGGTTTGAAATGATAAATAAATTGTGACATTTCTGACAAACACATAAGAAAAAAAAAATGAGTTTAAAGAGAATGTCTTCCTTCACACGGATTCCTTGTTAATAAATAAAACATGAGTCTAGTATTTTGCTGAATTTTTATAAGTACACGAGACTAAAATGTTTTCATTTGCTTCTGTGATGATATCAAACAGCTGTTCTCTGTTTGTTGTGTTGCTGTTGTAGCTCAAAGCTTTCAGTAAACCAGGGTTCCAAGGTGAATGTATCGATTTCACAAAAGAAGTTTTGGACTTGACTTCATCATTCATGCCATGTTCTTTTAAAGTTCTTCGGGGTTGGTAAGTATGTCTATCAGCTGATCTCTGCTGTTGTTTAAATAAGTGAATTTCTTTTAAATTTATACAAATTTGACTTTCTCTTTTGAGTACTCAGTGAAAGAAAAAATTGTAATCATTTTAATCTTCCTTCACATGGATTCCTTGTTAATAAATAAAACATGAGTCTAGTATTTTGCTGAATTTTTATAAGTCAATTGCTAATTAGCCTATGTGAACTTTGCCCAGCTTGTGTTATGAGCCATTGTGAAAGAGAATGCTAAGTAGCCAACTCTGAGACAATTTTGCTGAATTGTTTTTTCTCATTGTTATCTTAGATTATTCCCTAACTGTTTTGCATATTTATATTGTGTTTACTGAGTAGTATAATAGAAAGCTATAAAAAGCATTTTTGTCCAGATAAGACATATTACTCCTAAATTAAAAAAAAAAAAAACAACAACCAACTTTGTATTTAAAGTATCCGTTGTCCCCATTTCACAGTTGAAAATCCCTGATTCAGAGTTAGTTTCCCAAGGTCACGTATCACATGTCAGGGAAATGCTTTGGCTGTGTTTTTGTTGTTGTTTTAATTCTATGTCCTTCCAACTGTGGTAGCACCCCAGACCTTTCTTACATGTATATGAGACTATATGTGATTCTCAATTTATATTCTAACATATATTCTCTCTGTATCATTTTTTTATTGTGGTACACTATATATAACATGAAATTTACCGTTTTAGCCATTTTGAAGTGTATATGTCTTTATAGTAGCCTCTCTATCAGACATCTACCTAATAACTCATCAAAGTCTGTTCTTCCTTCAAGATATCTTGGACTCATCAGTTCTCCTCCTTTTCTCTTGAACCGGTAGAGACAAGAGTCCTGTTTACCATTTGAGGAATTTCAGTCTCCTACTGAGCCACACTGTAGTGTCTTATTTCCAGTGCTTACCAAAAACCAATCAAAGCCCAATTATTTGTCCCAAAGTCCAGGTTAATATTTTTACTGCTCCTCTTTAAATCCCACAGTCGTTCTCTGATACCAGTCAGATCGAGATCAGGATTGGTCTGAACCTTTCCAGGATTTACTATCCAAAAAAAAGTGTCACTTTCCGTGTCCAAGCTTCATTCTATCCGCATACTAGCCCCCTTTCCTCCCGTCTCTGGGCATTTACTCAGCTGTGTGTTTTCCTCCTTATGCCTCTGTACCAGGGGTCAGCAAGCTTTTTCTGCAGAGGACTAGGTAGGAGATATTTTTAGCCTTCTGGGCCATAGAGGCTCTGTCCCAGCTACTCAGCACTGTAGCACAGAAGCAGGCACCAGCAACACATAAACAAGTAGGCTGTGTTCCAGTGAAACTCTGTTCATGGATGTTGAGCTTTGAATTGTATATAATATTCACATGTCACAAAATCTTGAATTTTTTTTTTTTGAAACCATTTAAAAATGCAAAAACCAGTCTAAGCTTGTGAGCTATTGGAAAACTGGCAATGGAGTGGATTTGGCCCACATGCTGTAGTTTACAGCTCTGCATCAAAGTGTCAAGTCAGTTTATTTCTCTCCCTTGGTTCTTGTCTGGCTGCAACAAAAATTTGGAACAAGGGACTAAAGGGTTTAAAACAGCAGACAAATTGCAGCTCAGTTCAGCTCAAGCAGACAGATCTTTTATTAGACAGACATTCCCAAGACGTGGAAGCAGGCCCACAGCAAAGGAGTCATCCTCCTGATTCTTCTTGGCTTCCCCTTTTGTATACTTCCATTTTCTTTTGGTTGTGCCCTGTGCGAAAGAGGGCTTGTACCCACCACCAGTCACTGAAAGGGAATGCAAATGAGCAAACACTCAAGGCCAATTGACAGTTGCAACTTATATAACAGTAGGCTCTGTGTGTATGTCTTCCCATAATTAAATCTGTTATAGTCAGCTGTATATATGTGTAGAATATTTATGAACGCTTAATAGGCTCCTGGCTGCCTGAGGGTACTTGGGGAAGCCCCTGTGATTAGTTTGTATCCACTGTGTGCCCTGGACACATGTGCAAGAGTTGGAAAAATCTCTCTGGTTATTTTGTGGCATATCTGTGAACTCTCCTGGGTGTGTCTGGGATGCTGTTGGGAGATCTTTGGCTAGGCCCATCCCTATTTGCTCATACCTAACTTCCTCCCTAACAAAAGTGTATAGGTTTCAAGTGGATCTTGTCAGTGGATGTTACTTGGTTGGCCTACATGCTATGTTTAAAAAGTTTTTTTGTATCATTACTAAGATTTAGGATATTTTCCAGAAGAAACTATTTTTCACCTTCTGTAAAAGAAATCAGAAGATTTGGAAAATGAGGGAACATTCACCTTTGTTGATAATTATTAATAGCTGGCATCGAGTAGAGGCGTGTGTGCTCCCCAATGTACCATAGGATATATCGCCAAGTTTTTTTTTCACCTGGTACACTGCTCATTTATATTTACCTACCTGGCCTCCTACAGGTGTGTAAGTTCGTGAACCTTGCTTAGTACTCATCAGCATATATATTTTTAAGGTTCAGTCCAACTTCATTCCCTCTGTTAACCTTCTCGACTAACCCTAAGTTAGGCTGTCTTTTTCCCATTCTGATTTCCAGTGATCCTCACTACTTTGAACCTCTTTGGATGTTACTGTGTTTATACTTACTTCCAAGAAGGATGTGAAAGTTTTTACAATATGAAAACACATCAAGTAGGACACAGTTGATGGAGAAGGAAATGGCAACCCACTCCAGTGTTCTTGCCTGGAGAATCTCAGGGATGGGGGAGCCTGGTGGGCTGCATAGTCCAGTCTATGGGGTCGCATAGAGTCGGACACGACTGAAGCGACTTAGCAGCAGCAGCAGCAGGACACAGTTGAATAGATTGGCTGCAGCTTTTTTGTGAGAAATCTATATACCAAGGGCCTGAAATAATTTTGTTCCTAGTATTCGATTCTGAGTTTCTAAGATAAATGAAAGTATTTTGCAAGGTAAGTTTTAATTTTGTGATAAAGCACTGAAGTTTTGGATTTTTTTTTTCCCCCTTTGAGGCAAATATATTTTCCTGACACTGAAGCCTAGGATAGATTAGTCATCTGTATTGCTTCATGTTGGAAATATATTATTTACTTACAAACAAATATATATTATATATATATATATATATAGTGTGTGTATATATATATATAATTTATGTATACATTTGTCCCTTGGTATCTGTGAGGAATTGGTTTCAGAAACCCCCACATATACCAAAATCCATGGATGCTCAAGTGCCTTCTGTAAAGTAGCTTAGTATAGTCAGGCCTTCGTATCTGTAGGTAGGAAACCAGTAGATAATGGAGGGCTATCTACATACAAAATGTACATTTTACTTATATATTTTATTTATATTTATGTGTGATTTATTAAACAATAGTTTTAACAAGAGGATACAGGAACTATGGTGATTGCTTATGATTGCAAATGCTTTAGAGATCTGGATTTGAGCCCAGGTCACGACTTCCTATCTATGTAATCTTAAACAAATGGGACCATTTCTCTGAACCTCAGTTTCCTCCTCTGTGTGTTAGTCACTCTGTGGTGTCTGACTCTTTGTGACCCCATGGATTGTAGCCCACCAAGCTTCTCTGTCCACAGAATCCTCCTCTGTAACTGGGATAATAATAGTACCTACCTCAAAGGACTCTATTTATAAGAACGAAATAAAGCATGTAAGGGCTTAGCTGCATGCCCAACACATTGAAATTTTGTCATAAATATTGGCTATAAAATGGTAATTACAGAGACCTCCCTTGCATTCCAATGGTAAGTCTTCACCTTCTAATACAGGGATGTGGGTTTGATCCCTGGTCAGGAAGCTAAGATCCCACATATCTCACTGCCAAAAAACTAAAACGTGAAACAGAAGCAATATTGTACCAAAGTCAATAATTTAAAAAAGTGGACCGCATCAAAAAAAAAAAACAAACCTTAAAAAATAAAATGCTTATCACACAGGAGACGTGGCAGTAAACTGTGTTATGGAGCATCTCTGTGGATATCTGACGTTCAACTTGTCTAGCTATAGTACAGTTCTGGTGATCTTAAAATATAGGGCTAGAAGTTAAACTCACCAAAGCTAAAGTAGTAACAGTCAATATAATTTCTCCCTTGAGCTCCTTCTTGCCAAAATGCCATGTTTTAATGAAAATTTTGATGAGTGCCCTACTGAAGAGAATTTGCTGTGGAAGATTCTAAAGGATTCATTTCCTTTTAAAAATCTCTGCTAGCTATCAGCTGTGTAGATGACAGGTTTTAAATATTTGTGTGTGATTTTAGGAGTCTAGCTTCTAACTCAGCCTAAACTGAAAGCAAGCTCATTATTAAATAAGGGTAAAAATTTTTATTCTCTCAAAAAGAACTTCTGATCTGTTGAAGCACTTAATAATTACTGTAATTTAATCCCAGGTTTTTATACTTGAAAGCACCAAATTAAGTTAATGGTTAGCTTACAGCACATATCTTAACGTCAATTCTCAGCTGTCATTTAATAGGGGAATCCTGGGCAAATCACCTAATTTTTTTAATCCTTAGTTGTGTTGTCTATAAAAGTAAGGACATGTTTCTCCCTCATAAATTAATGAGTACATAGTAAAAGAACACACGTGGAGTACCCAGTGTAGCACATGGTAAGCAGTCAGTAAGTGATAGTGGTAGCTTTTTTCTTTTTAAATCTACTCGGACTATTTGCTGCTGATCAGCACCAGGACTTTTATATCCTACTCCTAGCCTGTTTCCCTCTGCATGATAATGAGTCCAACAGCCAACTGATACAGTTTCACTGGAAGTTTCCCTGCTTGTTTTTTCAGCTGGCTCCTGTATTACCAAGAGGGTGTTTCCACTAATCAGTGTGTGTTAGAAGAAGGCCTCTATGCCGACCTTACTTCCTGTGGCTGCCCAACATCTAGAGTCAAATCCCTGAAGCCCATTGACTATGTAAGTACTTTGCTGAATGCATATTTATAAGATGTTTTCTTGTCCTGTTTAATTACCATGAATGAGAATGTGAAGTTGGAAGACATGCTACAAGGGAAAAATATAAAAATTTAAGTAACTTGCTTGTAGATTATAAGGTTGAGATTTACTCATGAAATCCAACAAACGTAAGTTTGATACTTTTCTTCCTTTTTTTTGAGTAGAATGCAAAACTTAGAAAGCCAACTAATATAGCCTTGAGCTTAAATGAATACTTTAACCACTTTGGGTGACATTGACAAGGTTACTTGATTTCCTCTTCTATAAAAGATAATAGTATCAAGTTGGCCAAAATGTTTGTTTGGGCTTTTCTGAAAGATGTTATGGGAAAAACCGTAACAAACTTTTTGGCCAACCCAATATTTTATACGGTCACTGGGATATTAAATGTGATGGTGCTTGTAAAATGCCTACCATTTGGTAAGCACTCAATAAGTGTTAGCTATTAGTATCATGGTTATAACTTTTAAAGCTAATAACCTGATCATTTCATCATTCTGTTAGATAAGTCACATGACAGCTTGTCGGCTACCTAGGTTTACAGTGTTACTTTTAAGGCGTGGACCTCCATTGGTATTGATTGAAAACCTTGTTTTGGGGAACTAGGGCTTTCCTGCCTACTGTGTGCAGAATTACCTGGGCCACCTTGGAGGGCTACATTTATAGAGTAAGTGGTTTCTCCTTTCTGTCATATTTACTCAGAATTTTAAGTGTGAGAAAAGCAGGATGACTACTCTGGGACATTCATTCTGTTCCTGGTTAGTGCTGTCTTTGCAGAGGAAGTGGTAAAGATCTGGAATATTTTCAAGGTGTCCAGCTAAGATGATTCCCTGAGAGCATTTGGTCAAAGCTGAGATTAATGCAGTGATAACTAGAAGCCCTCCATGGTGATGGCAGTGACTCAGACCTTTAATCAGAGCTAACTCCAGGAATGATGATTCTACTCAGGATCCTGATCCCAGCCTCAACAGCATCATCTTCTTTCACAGGGCATTCCTGGAGAGAATAGTTGTGGTATCAGGCTAAGAATAGAGTCTTGGCAGAGGTACAGGAATAAAAATAGAGTCCCGATCTCTCTCAGTGGCCCTTAGACACCAACTCAGAAAGACTAAGTGGCTACTGATGCTTCTTGTTTATTGCAGGAGAACTGGTTTAAAAAAAAAAAAAACAGAATGTGTTTTGGTGAGTCTAAGTATTGATAAGGCTGAAAAAAGCTTTGGAAAGTAGTCTGCATTTACTGGGAAAGGAACTTTATTAGCATATTTTTGTCATCAAACTAGCGGACAGATGCTTATATGCTTCAAATGAATGGAATTACTTTTTTTTTTTGAGGAGTCACATTTCTTATTTCTCATTTCCACATTCATGAAGTCAAAAATGAAAAAATTAGGAGCAAAAACCTATAGAATGTTTCTGTGTAAACTGAAATGTGCCGGTGCATGTCCCTGGTTTGGTCCTGTGGGATACAGCAGTGTTGGTGAAGGTGCCCCTTGGAGAGGACTTGTGAGCTACAGCCGTTTCACTCCAAGAACCGATTAAAGAGTATATTCAGTTCATGTAAAGAGAACATTAACCTTTCTTAATGCCTTTACCAGATATGTTTTGAATCTTTGACAAGTCTTTTTTTTGGTCTGCATTTTTGAATCATTGTGTGTACTGTGTTTTTTAATTAATTTTTGGCTTTTTGGGTCTTCATTGCTGTGCAGCTTTCTCTAGTTGAGCTAAGCAGAGGCTAGTCTCCAGTTGCAGTGCTCAGGCTTCTTGTTGTGGAGCACAGGTTCTAGGGCATGCAGGTTTCTGTAGCTGTGGCTCGTGTGGGCTCTAGTGCACTGGCTCAATACTTGTGGTCGATGAGCTTAGCTGCCCCTTGACATATAGAATCTTCCCAGACAGGGATCAAACCCTTGTCCCCTGCATTGGCAGGCACATTTCTAACCACCGGACCACCTGGGAAGTCCTGAAAGGGCTTTGTTCAAGACATGTTTAGGCAGTAGGTTTAGTGGCGAAATATGAGGTTGGGCATTCCAGTAAAGACCTGCAAATTGACCAGGAGTCAGCCTCAACAGGTAACATTTCCTTGGTGATGTCAACCATGCTTCACCCTGGTAGCCCTGAAACCCTAAGTTGATCAGACCTAGGAGACTGACAGGTAAACCAGAAGGCCAACCTGGTGATTTGTAGTTGTTGTTCAGTCACTCATTCGTGTCCAACTCTTTGCAACCCCATGAACTGCAGCATGTCAGTCTTCCCTGTCTTTCACCATACCCCAGAGCTTGCTCAAATTCATGTCCATTGAGTCAGAGATGCGATCCAACCATCTTGTCCTCTGTTGTCCCCATCTCCTCCTGCCTTCAGTCTTTCCTAGCATTAGGGTCTTTTCTAATGAGTTGGCTCTTTGCATCAGGTGGCTAAAGTACTAGAGCTTCAGCTTCAGCATCAGTCCTTCCAATGCATATTCAGGACTGATTTCCTTTAGGATTGACTGATTTGATCTCCTTGCTGTCGAAGGGACTCTCAAGAATCTTCTCCAGCACCACAGTTCAAAACCATTAATTCTTTGGCACTCAGCTTTCTTTATAGTCCAACTCTCACATCCATAGACTACTGGAAAAACCATAGCTTTGACTCGATGGACCTTTGTCGGCAAAGCAATGTCTCTGCTTTTTAATATGCTGTCTAGGTTGGTCATAGCTTTAGGTAGATTGTAATGACTGAAATACTTGGGAATTCTGTCCTGAGCATTTTTCTGCTTTTTTGGAAGAGCCCAGGAAATGGAATTAGTCATCAGAAGATTTAAGATTTGGGTAAAATGAGGTAAATGTCTTTAAGAGTAGTTTACCTGAGCTAGCTAACATGACCCACAGAAGAGGCTCCTTTCCTAGTTGTTAGCATTCTCCAGACTCTGTGTATCCTTCCTTTGGAAAATTTTAGATGCACTTTATCTATCCTGCTTTTCTGATTACTTTCACAGCCTCTCTCCCCCCTCTATGTTCCTACTTAGGTATTGATATGCCTTTTCGTATAGATTGGTTAATATTGCTGCCTATGCCATAGTCAGTGTGATTCTGGATTCATTCGGGGAAATGTTACATCCAGTTGAGTTGACTTTAGGATTGACTGATTTGATCTCCTTGCAGTCCAATACATATATATGAGCTCATGTTTTGATTTTGCTTTTATTAGTTAAAACTGCAGAGTTTTATGAGGGTGTTGCTTGCAGTTGGCATTCCCAGACATGCTGTGACTTAGTGCTCAAGTGTCATAATAGTATGATATTGAAGAATCTTAATACTTCATATAAGATCAGTGTGTCTTGCAAATGACAGTTTGCTCCAGGCTGAATTATATCTGTGCAGACATATGTTACCTTCTAGAGGCCCATGAATGCATAACTTTCAGTCACTTTTTACAGTGAAAGAAGTGGCAAGCATAGAGTTCTGCTTTTCACTAGTGTGACCTTGTACAAATCACTTATTTTGACCTCAGTTAACTCACCTATAAAGAAACTGTTAGAACAGGTATTTTTTAAATCTTTGACAGCCTCCAGTTCAACAGAATAAATATCCAGGGCATATTTCTAATTGGACATGAAAAACATTGTGTCCAGCCTTAGGATTCACATGGTCTGAGGGAATAAGATGGTATGTTAGTTTTCAATAAGGTTATGCCATATAACTGGGTTGGGAAGATGCCCTGGAGTAGGAAATGGCAACCCACTCCAGTATTCTTGCCTGGAAAAGTCCATGGACAGGGGAGCCTGGCAGGCTGCAGTCCATGGGGTCACAAAGAGTCAGACATGACTGAGGATACACAATAGCAAAAACAATGCCATGTAACAGTTCCCAAAACAGTTGATGAGGAGCTAAGAGGTGGATGGGGAATTTAAGTAAACTGTTTTAATTATTGGTCTAGTAGTGTGTGAGGTAACCTGCTCTTGTTTTGTTTCCATGGGAGCAGCAGTCTTCTCATTACTTCTTCTTCAGTGTCTCCATGGTGGCCTGGCATGGAAGTTGGCCTCCTTTGAAGTATAATCCAATCCTGGCAGCTATAAGCAGGCAAAGCAAAAGAAACATTGCAACATGAGGTTGTAGAAAAAGTTTAAATGAAATTTATGACTGTGATGACATAAATTATCTTAAAAGGTAGAATAAGAATTGGCGAGGCAGTAATTCATTCTGTGTGAGAGTAATGAATAAGGGGTACAGCTATAAATAGAAGAAGACTGTAAATCCAGCCACAGATTAAAGGAAGCAATGACTTTGTCAAGTGTGAAAGAGTCTGGTTACTATAAAATTTTCAGATGAACTCATATATAGTTAATAGCAGTAACAACTGTGTGCATTTTGAAAATGAAGGCCAACAGAAGCCTACAGTAAACATCACACTTCCAAGTGAGATGCCAGAAGCATTTCCTTTTAAATTTAGGAGGAAGACAATGGCCTCTACTATCACCAGTTTGATTCAATATCATTTTGCAATCTTAGACACTTTAATAAGATTAAAACCAAAAAAGATATAAAGGAAGAAACAAAATTGTCAAGACTTTCCACAGATGAGCTATTAGGATTAATATGAATTCTTTAAAAGTAGCTGGATACAAGATTAATAGCAATTAAAATACAGGATACTTGGGAATAAATCTAACATAATGCAAGTACATCCTTTATGAGGAAAATGGTAAAAACTTTCTTGAAGGACATAAAAGATGGAGAGAGATTTTTTAGATGAAAATACTCAATATTGTAAATATTTTGGTCTTCCCCAAATTTGTAAAATTTGGGGCAAAATGCTTACAGAATCTTTGGTCTTTTGCGAGGAGGAGGGTGAAGGTAAAACATGACGGACTCATTCTAAAATTAATCTGGAAAAGATAGGGGTTCAAAATAGCCAATATTAATTTTAAGAACAATAGGCAGGATCATTTATTTGTCCTACCAAATATATATATATTGCATTATTCATCAGAATAGTTAAGATAGTATAGGTTCAAGGTGCAAGGAGAGGCCAATTAAAGAGTGAAATAGGAAAGCATAGAAACTGACTTGCATGAATAATGGAATTTGGTAGGTGACAGGAATAGCATTTCAATGGGGCTATTATGAAAGACAGTTGGCCCTTTATATGGAAAAAAATACAGTTTGAATCTTGCTCTATTCCAAACACCAAAAATAAGTTACAGATGGATTAATGGCAACCTAAATGTGAAAACAAACCTGAATGAAATGTACAATGCAGGGAATATAGTCAGCAATCAGGTAGCATCTTTATATGGTGACAGTTGACAACTTGACCGTATGGTGATAGTTTTGAAATGTATAGAAATATTGAATCACTATATTGTGCACCAGGAACTAACATAGTGTTGTAGATCAATTATACTTCAAAAACAAACAAACAAGCTCATAGAAAAAGAGATCAGATTTGTGGTTACCAGAGGACTGTGTGTGTGTGCGCTCAGTTGCTCAGTCATGTCCAACTCTTTGGATATGGACTGTAGCCTGCCAGATTCCTCTGTCCATGGGATTTTCCAGGCAAGAATACTGGAGTGGGTTGCCATTGCCTCCTCTAGGGATCTTCCTGATCCAGGGATTGAACCCAAGTCTCCTGTGTCCCCTGCATTGGCAGGAGGATTCTTTGCTACTAAGCCACTTCAGAAGCCCCTACCAGAGGAAAGGGAAGGAGTAATTGGATGGAGGGAAGAGGCACAAGCTGGAATCAAGATTGCTGGGAGGAATATCAATAACCTCAGATATGCAGATGACACTACCCTTATGACAGAAAGTAAAGAAGAACTAAAGAGCAGTCCATTCTGAAGGAGATCAGCCCTGGGATTTCTTTGGAAGGAATGATGCTAAAGCTGAAACTCCAGTACTTTGGCCACCTCATGTGAAGAGTTGACTCATTGGAAAAGACTCTGATGCTGGGAGGGATTGGGGGCAGGAGGAGAAGGGGATGACAGAGGATGAGATGGCTGGATGTCATCACTGACTCGATGGACGTGAGTCTGAGTGAACTCCAGGAGATGGTGATGGACAGGGAGGCCTGGCATGCTGCGATTCATGGGGTTGCAAAGGGTCAGACACGACTGAGCGACTGATCTGATCTGATCTGATCTGATGGTTTTTGCAGTGGTCATGTATGGATGTGAGAGTTGGACTATAAAGAAAGCTGAGTGCTGAAGAACTGATGCTTTTGAACTGTGGTGTTGGAGAAGACTCTTGAGAGTCCCTTGGACTGCAAGGAGATCCAACCAGTCCATCCTAAAGGAGATCAGTCCTGGGTGTTTTTTGGAAGGACTGATGCTGAAGCTGAAACTCGAATACCTTGGCCACCTGATCTGAAGAGCTGACTCGTGTGAAAAGACCCTGATGCTGGGAGGGATTGAGGGCAGGAGGAGAAGGGGATGACAGAGGATGAGATGGTTGGATGGCATTACTGACTCAATGGACATGAGTTTGGGTAAACTCCGGGAGTTGGTGATGGACAGGGAGGCCTGTGCTGTGATCCATGGGGTCGCAAAGAGTCGGACATGACTGAGTGACTGAGCTGAACTGAACTGAGCCAAAAGATACAAGCTTCTAGTTCTAAGATAGATAAATACTAACAATGTAATGCTGCTGCTGCTGCTAAGTTGCGTCAGTTGTGTCCGACTCTGTGCGACCCCATAGATGGCAGCCCACCATGCTCTGCCGTCCCTGGGATTCTCCAGGCAAGAACACTGGAGTGGGTTGCCATTTCCTTGTCCAATGCATGAAAGTGAAAAGTAAAAGTGAAGTCGCTCAGTCGTGTCTGACTCTTTGGGACCCCATAGACTGTAGCCCACTAGGCTCCTCCATCCATGGGATTTTCCAGGCAAGAGTACTGGAGTGGGGTGCCATTGCCTTCTCCAAACAATGTAATGCATAATATGATAAATATAATAAACAGTGCTCTATGTTATACATGAAAGTTGTTAAGGAAGTAAATCCTAACAGTTCTCATCACGAGGAAGACTTATTTTTCCTGTTTTGTATCTATATGAGATGATGAGTATTCACTAAACTTACTGTGGTAATCGTTTCACAGTGTATGTAGGTCAAATCATTTTGTCGTACACCTTAAAACTGTACAGTGCTGTGCTGTGCTTAGTCACGTCCAACTCTTTGCAACCCTATGGACTGTAGCCTGCCAGGCTCCTCTGTCCATTGGGATTCTCCAGGCCAGAATACTGGAGTGGGTTGGTTGCCATCCCCTCCTCCAGGGATCTTCCCACCCCAGGGAACGAACCCAGGTCTACCACATTGCAGGTGGATTCTTTACAGTCTGAGCCACTAGGGAAGCAGCAGTACAGTGCTATGTGTCAATTATAGCTCAATAACATTGGAAGAAAAAAAAATTAGAAAATACAGGAGACTATGCTGATGATATTGGAGCAAGATAGATTTAAATGCAAAACGTACAAGTCAATAATAGGAGGGGTAAAAGGCGAGTGTATCAGTTTCCTGTTGCTGCTGTAACAAGTTCCCACAGACTTAGTGGCTTAAAGCAGCAGAAATGATCTAACAGTTTTGGAGATCAGAAATCTAAAATGGGCCTTTTTGGGGTAAAATTAGGGGTCAGTATGATTGCATTCCTTCTGGAGACACTAAGGTAGATACTGCTTCATTACCTTTTCCAGCTTCTAGAGGTCCCCAGCATTCCTTGGCCCTCTTTCATCTTCAGATTGCATTACTTCACCCTCTGCTGTCTATCCTGTCTCTGACCCACCTGCCTTCTTCTTCTAAGGACCCATGTGATTATATTAAGCCTATATGGATAATCCAGACACATATCCCCACCTCTAGATTCTTAACTCATCACACCTGCAAAGTCCCTCTTTGCTACATCAGATAACATATTCACTGGTCCCAGGGATTAGGGTGTAGACATTTTTTTGCATGGAGGTAGGGGGACAATTTGGGCTTCCCAGGTGGCGCTGACAGTAAAGAACCCACCTGCCAATGCAAGTTAGATGTAAGACATGCTGGTTCTATCCCTGGGTCAGGAAGATCCCCTGGATAAGGGAATGGTAATCCGCTCCAGTATTCTTGCCTGGAGAATCCCAGGGACAGAGGAGCCTGGCAAGCTACAGTCCATAGGGTCGCACAGTCAGATATGACTGAAGTGACTTAGCATAGCACGGGAGGACAATTCTTAAGACTACCACAGCAAGCCACAGACTAGGAGAATATATTATAAGCTCCAAAGGTTTAATGTATAGGATATAAAAAGGACTCTTTCAAAATACTTGGGGAAAAAAAGGAAACCTTATTTAAAAAATCAGCACAAAATATGAGTAGGCAGTTCATAGATATGAGAAACATGGCTTAGGATGTAAAAAGCATATTCACTAGTGAGCAAGTAAATGCAAATTAAAACAGTAATTAGGTAGCATTTATTACCTTACTTCAGATACAAATATTGGAAGATCTGACAACAGCAGAGTTTAGTCAGTGACAGAGAAGTGGTATTATTTACACAAAACTACTGGAAGAAGAATCAGTTGGGATGAGGGGAAAATAAGGATGTTTGTTGCAGCATTGATGGATGAAACAAACTAAGGCAGAAGCATTTAAGGAAATACAGTATAGTAGGTGAGGTTCATGTGTTACTATGGATATTACAGTAAGATCCATTTATATAAAATTTAAAAACAAAGGATGTATAAGTGCTAGAAAGATTGACAACTTCAGCACAGTGGTTACCTCTAGGGAGCGGGGAGATTAAAATTCAGCTCTGCATGTTATGTTTTTCTTGTTTATGCAATTTGATATAAATATAATAAAAGGTATTATTTCTGGGTACTAGATACATGGTTATCTAAATAGTATTTATTCTTTTTGAAATGTAGTATTTTTTTTTTTAAGGAAGAAGACCAGTTAGCAAGGTAGATTTGTAATGAAACTGATTTTCTAAGCCAAATGAAAGAGGCTTTGATAAGGTGGATTTTGGTCCACTGGAGAAGAGTTTGGTTTGGGAGTCTGACAGACCATTTCTTGTTAGCTGAGTGACCCTGGGCATGTTTCTGACCACCCTGAGCCTCAGATTTCTTGTCTAATAAAATGAGGATTAAAAGAGCTAGTGCATGTGAAGGCTTTAGCACATGAAAGCACTCAATAGTACTATAATAGCTCATAGACGAGAATTAATATTTGTTGTGCAACATCAAAATTTGATAGACTGAGGTATTTATGCGATTTTGTTTTATATAGACCAAACTTAGAAGATTTTGTATTAGAGTCTAATTAGAGACTTAGGAGCGTCTATTAAATTTTCACCACTGCAGATGATGAAAATGCCCTTTTGCCAGCACACTGTTGGGTATTTCTCTGGACTGGAATGGCATCTGAGGTGCACGTGATATGCACACATATGCCGTACACACTGCACACAGCACAGTGTATTATGCTTACTGTCCTTGAGTTCAGTCCAGGTGTTCTTAGTGTTTCAGACATGGTTCATTTGGCAAAGATCGGGGTGAAGTGATGTTGTCGGGTAGATATTTTTAAAATAAAATAACATGTTACATTTAGAGTCTAGCCAGTTAGCATATCCTGAGGTAATACCAACACCTTTCCCATACAAGCAGTGATTTGAAACTCAACTCTACAGTGCCAGTGTACAAGTCTGTATGGGTTGTTATTTTTTTTTCTGGGGGGGGGGTTGGTATGTAAATAAGTAAGCCTGTTTATTGTCCAAAGGAAAAGAGCCAAGATAAAGTGAAAGGTGGAAATGTCAGAGAGGGGAAGATAATCGATAGCGAGAGACAGGTGATGGGACAGAAGAATTCCACTGGACTTGGCAACTGAAGATACCTGTAAGAGTGAAGATCTGGTTAAGGCAGATAAGGATGTGAGAGGCCAAAACGCAGTAGAGATGATGCTAACTGTGATTCTGGCAGACGAGGCTGCAGAGACCTCTGGAGATGAGAATGTGAAGGGCTTTGTAGCCCATGAAAGGAAGTTCTGGACACTTCCTGCTGGAGATCAGAGCTCAAGAGCTTCCTTCCAGCTCAGAGACTGAACTTACTGAAGTATCTCAGGCACTTGGCAAATTATCTGGCATGCAACAGGAGTTCACAAATGTTTGCTAAATTGAATAATGTCTTCTTCCTTCTAAACAATAAGAAATAAGACAAGATTTTATCAGGTGCTTTGTTTTTTGTATTAACATGTCCAAGTAATTTTCTTTTCTTTTTTTTTTTTTAAATTGGAATAAGGCACCTTTATTTAGTCTTTAAGACACTAAGTCAGACTTTTTCACAAGATATTTTTTGAGTAGCTGCCATGTACCAGCCTCTAATAAAAAATGGGAATGGTGAACAAAATAGTTCCACGTTCTCACTCCCAGGATGACCCCTTTGTCCAGTAAATGTGATCTTTGAACAGGACATTCCCTTTTGTTATGTTTTTGTCAGAGATCTCTCTGTCTCTCTGTTTGCCCCTTCTACCTGTGCCCCCCCCATAGTCTTACACAGGCTCTATAGAGATATTCTGTGTAATTACACAGACCAAACTTCTAACCCCCACATATGCTCATTTCAAAAAATCTTTTAATTATGTGCTTTCAAGTTACAGTTTATATACTCTCTGGAGTGAAAGATTCCAGCCTTGGCTCCATATTAACAATGAGCTAATCAATACAATTTAACATTTGCTTTGTCTCTAAAGTTAGGTAAAGACCATTTGACAGACTTCATTCTACCTCAAAGACTTTCTATATGGATAAAAAGTCAATGAAAAAATATATAAAGTACGTATGTTCTCTTTACCATCTTGAAAACTTGTGCAGTTGATGACTAGGGAAATTATTTCATCCCCATTGTTTGTTTGAGCTCATATTCAAGTCTGTATAGTTTTGAAAAATACTGAAGCTTAGTAGTTAGATTTAAACATCTTATCCAATATATATAGAAGTTGTGCTGATGTAAATGTAATCCTTCCAGCAGAGTACTTGTACACAGGGTCTCCAAGCTCCACATTTATTTATTTACTATTTATGTATGTATTTGGCTACCATGAGTCATGGCATATGAGCTCTCCCTTGCATCATGCAGGATCTTTCTTTGTGGCACATGGACTCTAGCTGTGACGTGGGCTCAGTGGTCAAGGTGCGTCGGTTCCAGAGCTCACAGGCTTCAGTAGTTGTGGTACACAGGCTCCCTAGTGGTGGCGCATGAGCTCCGGAGCCCAAAGGCTCAATAGATGGGGTGTGCAGGCTTAGTTGCTCCCCGGAATATGGGATCTTAGTTCCCTGACCAGGGATTGAACCTGCATCCCCTGGCTTGTTAGGTAGATTCTTAACCACTGGACCACCAGGGAAGTCCCAAGTGGGGGACACACCTGTTAAATTGCTGTGATAGGTAAGAATGGGGGTCATAGACATTGCCCAGCTGAGCAAGATGACATCAGATAGTATCACACCTGCCAATCAAAAATAATCTACATGATGAAATTACTTAGAACATTTTAGAACTGTAGTGAAGGGGTTAAGAACACAGCCTCTGAAGCCATTCTGTCTAGTTTCTAGTTCTTTTACTTCCTGTGTGTGACCTGTGCCTTAATTCTTCATCTGCAAAGCATGGATAATAATCGTACCCATGTCAAAGGAAAGTTGCATGAATTAAAGGAGTGAATATGGTTTTGCAGTTCCTAAAGGAACCAGTCCATTCTAAAGGAGATCAGTCCTGGGTGTTCTTTGGAAGGACTGATGCTAAAGCTGAAACTCCAATACTTTGGCCACCTCATGCAAAGAGTTGACTCATTGGAAAAGACTCTGATGCTGGGAGGGATTGGGGGCAGGAGGAGAAGGGGACGGCAGAGGATGAGATGGCTGGATGGCATCACTGACTCGATGGACGTGAGTCTGAGTGAACTCCGGGAGTTGGTGATGGACAGGGAGGCCTGGCGTGCTGCAATTCATGGGGTCGCAAAGAGTCGGACACAATTAAGCGACTGAACTGAACTGGACTGACTGAACATGAATGCATTTTGGGATTTGGAATTTTTCACATTTTAAACAATAATATGATTCATTAGTTCATAGATAGCATGTATCCCCAGAAATATTCTGGGCAGTACCCCATAATTAAACATATTTCTATTTCTGTAGCAAAATATAATCATAGCTACACAAATTGGATAAATATTATAAATAATCTTCTGCTTATTCAGGTCAGATTTTGTTGCCAAATAAATTAGGTTAAAAAAAAAACTTAGAAAATATATATATATATACACTTCTCCATCCATCATTTACAAACATTTATCTGTAGTTCATGTGTGTGTGTGTGTCTGTATGATGCCCAGCACATGCTGTCACATGTTAATTATTACTGTTATCATTTAAAATATTTAGTTGATAGACTGATGAGTTTTTTTTAATGCAGTTTAAACACTCTTTTTATTTCTTATCCACATTTCTTATCCACATTTTAGAAACTGTATCCTCATTGCATGACTTAGACTTGACCCAGCAGGAATGCCCTGTTCTGTTCCTGCTGACACCTAAGAAGAGTGTTTGGCCTCAAATGGTTGGCTGTCTTCTGAGTTAGCATGGACTGAAGCCAAGAGATTTGTAGAGATCAAATTGTAGTTAAATTCTGGTGGTTTCCTTGGAAAGGTCAGATTGCTCTGATGATGACAGGAAATGGCAACCCACTCCAGTATTCTTGTGTGGAGAATTCCATGGACAGAGGAGCCTTGTGGGGGTATAGTTCATAGGGTTGCAAAGAGTCAGACATGACCGAAGCGACTTAACACACAACACAAAGAGAGAGTAAATACATATCAGACCTCTAAAGAGGGCATGACTTTAAACTTAGAAACAATAGATGTTCTCAAAGGAAAAGTTTGATAAATGGGACCACATGATGACATCCTGTTGTTGTTAATGGAAAAGAGGGACATTTGTCCATGTTGGCTAGTCATGTTTCATCCTTGGCTAATGCTGTCGGTTTGTGTTCTTCACCCATTTATGTGTTGGGTCTCTTAGAGGATCCTTACTGAGTTAAGTAAACTGATACAAATACCCTCCTCTGTCATTTTCTGCAATTATTTTCCCAATCTTCCTGCTTCATCATTTTTAAAACAATTTTTGAAATCCCCTCCATCAAATTTTCCATTGTTTGTTGTTGTTCAGTCGCTAAGTTGTGTCTGACTCTTTGCAACCTCATGGACAGCAGCATGCCAGGGTCCCCTGTCCTTCACTGTCTCCCAGAGTTTGCTCAGATTCATGTCCAGAGTCAGTGATGCTATCTAACCATCTCTTCCTCTGTTGCCCCCTTCTCCTTTTGCCTTCAGTCTTTCCCAGCATCAGGGTCTTTTCCAGTGAGTCTGCCCTTGGCATCGTCACACTGTTATCTTAAGGCAAATTTCTAGGTATAGAATTCCCAGATTGCCTTTGAACTGGAGAGTGAATTTGATGCAGTTTGAATGATAATGACAGCCCTTTAAAACGTTTTTATGGCCATTCCCCAAAAGGAAGACAACAAATGTAAATATGCAGGACCTATTTTCTTAAAATATCACTTTTAACATTTAAATTATATCCTCACATAAGCTTTTCATTTTTTCCTGTGGAATATAAAACAGTTACATCTAGATGCTTCTAATGTAAGAGTCTGCTGCTCTCGCCACAGCAAACTCTTTACTTGTGGAGAGTGTTGCTGGTGGTGGACCATGAGTCCACCAAGCTCCTTGCCTGTCTGCCCTTCCTTACTGATTAGTAACTCAACAATCAGAGGTAGATGGAAATGCTTTTTTATGAGCTTGAGGGTGAAGATGTTGGGAAAAGTCCAGCAATGTAGTCAGGGTCTTATCTGTGGATTTTGATTGTCCATTCGATTCTGTCACCAGTTTTAGTGACTAACTTAGCACCTGCTATTGGCTGCTTTTCTAACCTGCTATTCTGGACTCTCCTGTAAGGACATTTCTTCAATAAATTGTTGAGATGCTTCCAATTTTTATTTTGCAGATAGCAGAGGAGAAGCCTGATCACGTGTGCAGTCACTCAGGAACTCAGTGACTTGAGATGAATATCCATTCCTGACCCAGTTTACTGAAGGAAAATCAGTGCTTCCCGGGCAGCTTTTTCACACTTAGCTTACTGTCTCACTGCACACTGTGATGCTTGCCTTCTTTTCCAGCATATTCAAACCCCTACATCTGTACTGTCCAATACCATAGTAGTAATCACATGTAGTTTTTTAGTTGAAGTTATATAAAACAAATTCAGTCCTTTGGTCACAGGAGTCACATTTCCGATGCTCAGTGGCCATAGGTGGCTGGTAGCTACCACACTGAAGAGGCAGGTGTGCCGCATGGCTGTCACTACAGGAAACTCTGCTGAACAGTGCTCCACACCCTCCGTGATCCTCAGGCAACCTTTGCCACATAACAAAGAAAAAAATTTTTTACATCTTTGTGCTTGTGTTTAGTCATTCAGTCTTTACCAGTTTTAAAAACCTGGAAATTTCTCAGCATCCTTTATCTTTCCTTATATTTCAGAGGAAGCATAGTTCATCCTTTTCAAAGTGATCCTTTCCCTCTTAGGGTGATTCCAGTCTTAGGTTCTGAACTGGGGATTGGATTTCACCTCCTCCTCTGGAACCCACCCCTCTAGCCTTGCCTTATTCAGATTTTTCCTATTGATTGCTGCCGCCTTCCACCATACCTGCAGGTGTTCACAGAGGCCACAACCCCTTTCCCTCCTTCTTTCTAAATATAGCCTATATGCCTCATCTCCAGTCTCCCCTACTTATTCCTCTGCCCTGACAGCCTAGATGCCACCCCTTATCTCTGGTGGATGGCTCCCTAAGCTCCCGCGGCATTGGTTATCAACTGCCCCGATTGCTGAACCCAAGCTGCCTTGTCACGGTTACCCTCTTCCTCCACATCAGGGAAGAATTTTATAGCGAGGCCAGCTCTTCTTTCTGATTTTCTTCCCCCTTTACTTGTGTGACACGTCCTCTTCTGGCTCTTCTCCAGGTTCATTATCCTGCCTCCTCCACAGGCCCGCCTTGCATCACCACTCGGGCTGTGTGTGTCAGCGCAGCTCTGTTCTCCTTCTGCTTCCCTGCCCTTTCCTGTAACTGACTCCAGTTATTACTCAGGTTCTGGGAGCTCCCAAATGATTGTCCCTACATTCGATCCTCTCTCTGAACTCCAGATCAAAGGGCACAGTGTTCACTGGGCACTTCAGTTAGGGCTATCCTGCCTCTGTCTCAACAATAAACCCTCTGGTTCTCAGTAAAAGTTCTTAGCTGCTGGGAGTGTTTGCTCTCCAGAGTTTCTCATATATGACAAATTGCAGTTGACTTTGTAAAAAAATTTTACTTATTTTGGTTGCTCTGTGGACTTCATTGCTGCACACGGGCTTTCTCTAGTTGTGGTGCACAGGATTCTCATTGCGGTGGCTCCTCTTGTTGCAGAGTTCAGATTCTAAAGTGCAGACTCAGTAGCTGCAGACAACGGGCTTGGTTACTCCACAGCAAGTGGAATCTTCTCAGACCAGGGATTGAACCCATGTCCCCTACACTGGCAGGCAGATTCTTAGCCACTATGCCACCAGGGAAGTCCAGGAGTTGACTCCTGAACAATATAGGGGTTAAGGGTGCTGACTGTCCACACAGTTGAAAGTTGGCATATGACTTTACTGTTGGCCCTCCATCTCTGTGTGTCCACATCCAAGGATTCAACCAACCTCAGATCGTGTACTACATATTTATTGCAAAAAATCCTTGTATAAGTGGACCCATGCAGTTCCAGCCCTCATCGTTAGGGTTGACCATGCCCGCAGCCACACTCCCATATGTTTTTCTCACTCTCTCCTTCATCTGTTTGTCTTACTTGGGCCCTTTTATCACTGTGGTAGTTTTTGTGGCCACCCCTTCTTCACCAATCCTGACCTTCCACACCCCCTTCCTGTTTTTAGGTCAGGTTCTTTTTCTTTGTTCTAGAAGATTTTTTCTATGTCCTGATACTTACACTCTATTTTCTTCACTCATTTGTTGCCAGATAAGTTTCCCCAAATCCATTTAAAGAAAAATACACATAAACTACATTTCTATACAAACATATGCATAATAATTACCAATTTAAATTTTGAATAAGTATTTCCATAGTTCAAAACTCAAAAAGGATCAAAGGCCTGCAATGAAGAACTTTGCTCCCACTCCTCCCTTTATCTTCTTAGATCCTAGTTTTCTGACATTAGCCATGGAGGTGCTTTATACTTGATTTTTTTAAGAAAAATTTTCATGTGTATAAAGCACGTATTATACATGGGTGTACATAAATTATTTTCCCTTCTGTACACAAACTGTAGCATAAAAAGTCTGCTCTTCTGCATTACTCTTCACTTTGTATTTGCTGCTAATGAACATATCTCAGAGATCTTTCGTAATGATTGCCTCACTCTTTTGTACAGTTGGATAGAATTCCTTCATAAATGCACCAGACATAACCCATGCCCTCATGATGGACTTTTAAGTCATTCTCCATCTTTGCTATTCCTAACATGGCTGCCAAGAATAACACTTTGGTAAGTCATTTCGGTCTTAGGCAGGTATAGTGAGAGTCTGTTGCTGGACTGTTCATTTACTGTTGTCAGAACAGCCAGTTCCTGCCTATTGTATTACTTCCCATGTACCGGGTTACAGTTGGCTCAGCCCATTCCTCCTCCTCTGCCCAAATGCCTTCCAGGACTCCCAGCACACAGTAAATGAGTCTGCTCTGTCAGGGGCAAGGAGAAGCAGGCAGCTCGATACACACTAGCAAACAGTGGATGCACCTGGCACCGTTTCCTGCCGGACTCGGTCTTTTGGCTACACTGGTTTACTTGCTGTGTCCCTAACATAGCTCATGCATTTCTGTCCCCTTCTTTGCACAGAGCACCTTCCCTCTGCTCTCCTTAGGCCTCTGCAGGTCACTGGCATCTTTTGAGACTGAACTCACACACCACCATGTTTGTGAAGTCTCCTTGATTCCTACAGCCTTCTGCTAAAAAGAATTTGGGCTTCCACTGGGTATTTTCATAGGGCGTCTCTTTTTCTACTCTAGATTACTTTACTTTACATGTCTATGCAGTTCTCCTAGTGTAGCTACTAGTTAGTAATGCCTCAAACATAAGGATGTTGACTTGATTTCTCATTCCACAAGTCTCCTAACATGGTTATCTTGTATACACAAATGAATGAAA
Source organism: Bubalus bubalis (assembly GCF_019923935.1). NCBI lineage: Eukaryota > Metazoa > Chordata > Mammalia > Artiodactyla > Bovidae > Bubalus > Bubalus bubalis. The sequence continues at coordinate 87,546,748 of NC_059157.1, forward strand.
AAGAGCAAAATTGATTCTGTTCTTATCTGACAAGAGGGGTTGGGGGAATAAGTACTTTTTATGTTGAAATCACTCCCACTGCTGTGCACTCTGGCTTTTTGTTATTATTGTTAAGTTAAAAATACCTTCTCCTCCCTCCTAGGAATACCTTTAAGAGCCTAGAGCCATGAAGTCGTATATCCTCAGTGATTATGCCTGTGACCTCCTGGGAAGAGAGAGTGCTGTTCCATTCTGTGTTTATTCTGTGACCAGCTAAAAGCACTGGCAGGACCAAAAACATGGTCTGTTTTATAGCACATTCAGACCTTAATCTGTGACTGCAACAGGTCTCTATTTTTATTATGAGATTGACTGCTTTTCTAAAATTTCCATTTTAATTTACAAAAAAATTGAATAAGCATTATGAATGGAATCTAGTCTCATCACTGCAGCTTTGACAATAACATCATTAGCAGGTGCAGCAATCCACTATATGCATCTGAGAAGCAGTGGATCTAGGACACCCTGCACTGTGACTGGGATGTCACCGAGGTATAGCCACCCTCTGGTGATGCTTTCTCTTTTCTCTCTTAGGTTTTTGAAGAACCCTCCCTTAGCCTTTTTGCTCTGGAACACTGTGAGGGGAGAGAGTTACATCTAGAAGAGGCTGTGAACTCTGTTCTGAACAAGGACCTGCACTTCTACACCCAGTCCGTGTGGGTGAAAAGTGGACTGTAAGTATGGGGCGAGGGCCTGGCCTGCTTCAGTCACGGTGGCAGGTCAGCATTGCACAGGTGCTTTCTGTTCCCTGCTGCCTCTGTTACTTGGTGTGATGGTACTCTCACTTCTTTTCTGTCTCCATGTAATAATCGTAGTTTCTCTCGAATAAGAGAAGACTGTGGACTGTGTCCAGTATGCACTAGCGGACAGTGGTCTGGGAGGACTGCCATGTGTGTGTTCAGAGCATGGGTCCTAGAGTGGGTGGACCAGGTGACTGTAACAATTGAGCCCTCTTTCCTTTTGGAAGGAACCTAATTGAATCAGTGACCTTGACTAGGTAAGAGACCATTACCGGCTTAAGACAAGTGACTAAAACTGATAGGGCTTTTTGTTTGGTGTTTTGATTTGATGTCTCGTTTATGCTAGAGCTGTTTTGTTCTAGGGCACTTATTTTCGTGCTCGGTGTCCTGGCTGAGCCAGCCTGCCTGCCAGTGTCACTGCTTATGCGGGATGTTGGGCAGGGTGGGTGCAGGTCATATGGGGCCTGCACTTTTACAGTCTGGGAAGATGACTCCAAGAAAACAAATGAAAAACGATGGGTACATAAATTAGGCATGAACTTGCATATTTATTCAGGACAGAAATGTTAAGTGGCCTGAAAGTAAGGGGCCCTGAAGTTGAAGCTCTCACGCTTGCTAGAGAATCTTCATCTCAGGCCATTTCTGAGAGTGCCTGTCAGCCTAGCCTGCCCCTCCTCCCACACCTGTGGTGTTCTGGTACCAAAAGTCATCCAAAAGAACACACATTGCTCTCTATAATTAATATAAGGATGCCGTTTATGTGTCTTATGACTTTGAAACTGTGTGACAATCAACTCTCCTTGTTAAATTGTCTGGGGATGATGGAAGAGAAAGCCAAGACTATAAACTGATTTGAAAATGAAGTTTAACAGTTATATGGTTCTGGATTCTTTGTGAGAGAATCGGTACATGGGATAGGAAGAGTGAAGGCTGTCTGAAGGTTTTCCGAGGCTACAAATGGCTCCCAGAATACCACTGCATGCACAACTGGCTGCCCTCAGTGACAGGTTTTGTTTTGTTCTGTTTAATCTGCGGTGGTAATGGGGGCAAGCTTCAATGCTTTTCAGTTGTGAAATTCATTAGATTAATATATAAGGAGGTCAAGTTCATTAGAACCTATCTCAGTTTTATAATTGAGACTTCCCTGCCTGTCTAAAGAGTCTACAAACCAGGAGAGGCAGCCCAGCCTCCCCATGGCCATACCATCCTGACGGTGCACCAGTCTGACAGTGTAGGCTGTGTTAGCAGGAAGGGGTGGAGGGAAGGTCGTCTGTCTCGCTCATCCATGCATAATTTAGCCAAGCCTGATCTCGGCTGTGGAGAGCTGCGGCTTTGTCTGAACAAGCCACCTCATCTTCACACGTCCTTTCTGAAAGCACTGTGTGCCATGACCTGGGGTCCTGCTGAGAAGTGCAGTTTCTCTTGGCGGTCCCAGCTTATTTTCCATAACTGTGTGTCCAGCTTGATAACCACCTCAAGCCGGGCTCGGCAAACCTCTACAGCAAGGGGCCAGGTGGACTTTTCAGTCTGTTGGCCGGCCTGCCTCTGTCACCTAACGTCATGGTGCAGAAGCAGCCAAGGCCAATGTGGAAAGGAATGGGCATGACTGTGTGCGGTGGCGTAGGTCTCCAGGCTCCAGACATACTCCGTGAAGCCCCGGACACTCTGCCCAGTTGGAAAGCCCCTGGGGTCCTGAGAAGTATTTGCAAAAGGAGCCAGTCTGAAGAATTCAGATGGGATTTCTGTGGACAATTTTAAGTAGTCCTCGTGGGAGACGTTGTGGGAGGAGATGTGTCTGCAGAGGTTGCTAGAGCCACGCAGAGAGGCTCTGAAGGACATGGGACAGCAAGCCTAAGAGCAGGAGAGGAAGCCGGTATTTTTTAACTGGGTAATTAAGGAGGGATTATCACCTATGTCTGAATCTTAGCATGTTAGGGGGAAAAACCTGGTATTATCCAAATAACACAGAATTCTAGAGCTGGAGGGAACCTTGTTTTGAAAGGAAGACAACGAGGTTCCTGCTGATCTTCTGAGCCACAGTCCAATGCGCTTTCTCTGCATCCTCTTTGGTTTTTCCACTAAAATACACATTTGGGACTCCCCTGGTGGTCCAGTGGCCAGGACTCTGCACTCCCAATGCAGGGGATCCAGGTTCAATCCATGGTTGGCGAACTGGATCCCATGAGCTGCAACTGAGAGTTGGGTGCCACAACTAAATATCCCACATGCTGCAACTAAGACCGGGCGCTCCCAAATAAAATCAGTAAATGAAAATAAACATGAAAATACCCAACATTTTTTCTCTTAATCACAATCTACAAACCTAGAAGTTGTTAACAAATGAACCCTATATGGTATAGTAAGAGATATTTTTGATAAGAGATTGCTTTGTTTTAAGCATCCCATTTTTTTCTTTCCTGTTCTCATATAGGTGGATAGCTTATGAAGGACCCAATTTCTTAGGAAGACAAATCCTACTCGAGCCTAATGAGATCCCAAATTGGAGAGCATTCAGTGGATGGAAAACCGTTGGTTCCCTCCGTCCTGTGAAGCAGGTACAGAGAAAAGAACCATATGATCTAATAATATAGCTCAGTCTCCTAGTAGAAATTTCATAAACCACAGCATCTGAACAGTGGACCATTTAATTTAGTTTGCCATTTATGTTACAAGAGGATCCCATTAGGATGGGATCATAAAACTAAATCATAAAATTGTACCTAAGGTCAATGTTGGGTTTTAGCTTTGAGTCTTACGTCTGATTGACCTTGTTGTCTTTTCATGGGAAAATAAGTATCCTAAGCTCCGTAGCAAACAATGGAAACAACAATGAACTCTGAGAGTGCACTAGTTTCACCTCCTGAGCATTTGGCTCCCCCAACCCCGCTTACATAATACTCAGGATGGATCCTGGCAATTTAATGAACATAGTATTTATTGCACACCTACTGCTTGTCAGTCTTTTATGCAGAAACTTCCCACTGTTCTCTGGGTTCAGTCTCATCTCTTCAGCATGGCCTGTGTGATCTGGCTCCCCCTGGCTTCTCCAGCCCTGTCTGTCTCCCCCTCACACGCTGGCTCCATGCCGTGCACCAGCACAGAGTGCTTTCCCACACTTAGGGGCTCTGTCTAGAAGTTTCTTCCTTCATTCTTTGCCTGGCTAGTTCTTTGTCCTCCTTTAAGTTCATTTGAAGTGTCAGGCCCTCCAGGAAGTCTCTCTTACTCTCTCTCTGAATCTAAATGACACCCTTAAAGACCTGGTTCTGTTTCTACAAGACACTGCCTGAGGTGTGTAATGATGTGTTTGTTGGATTGGGCACTTTCTAGCTCTCCAACAAGCCCCACGAAGGGCTGCTCACTCTGCACGCCTGCCTCTCACAATGTCTGGCGCATTGTAGGCACTCAGGGACTATTTTTTCAGTGAAGGAATGAATGTATAAATGGATAAGGTGAATGTCTGATACTATGCAAAAAATAATTACAGAATATATATAAGGGTAGACATGATTTAGGCATTACTGGAGCTTACATTTTCATTGGGAAAACATGCCCAACTCAAAGCAGTCATATAAAATGCAAAATGGAGAGGGACCAAGGTAGCGGACTAGAAAGACCCTGAGCTCACCTCCTCTCACAGGCACACCTAAGTCACAACTGTCTGCAGAACAACCATGGATGAAAAAGAGGGACCCACCAGGAAAGATCCTCTACCACTAAAGATATGAAAAAAGGAGCCACTAGGAGTAGGACAAACAGATTTGCAGTATAATCAGATCACATCTCCTGGGTGGGTGACCCAATAATTGGAGAATAGTTCGTCCAAAGGAGTGAGAGTCGGAGCCCCGCACTGGGCACCCTACCCTGGGGACACTGCAGTGGGAAGAGGATCCCCCATAGCATTTGGGCAGAAGAACCAAAGAGACATTTTTCCAAAAAGGAAATGCAGATGGCCACCAGGCACATAAACATATGCTCAGCATCACTAGTCATCAGAGAAATACAAATTAAAAGCCATTATGGGATATCACCTCCCACCTGTCAGAATGCTGTTTATCAAAAAGAATGCAAAAGAGAAATTTTTTTGATGAATAGATAAATGGATAGACACACACGTGTGTGTACACACAAGCATGCACATATGTGCACACCATGCTCATTCCCACTACTGTAGTCCTGTTGGTTCAGATCCTAGCTCTGCCACTCAGAAGCAGTGACTTTGAGTCACTTCACTTCTTGGCATCTCAGATTTGTCACTGGTGAAACAGTGATCCCATTGCTTACCCCTCAGTATCATCATGAGGGTTAAATCACTGTGAGGATTGACACAACATCTGGCTCATGTTGCCGTGGTGACACCTTTATTATGAAAGGTTTTTATTCCCAATGTCCTTGGAGAGAACCAGAGATGCCCGGCCAAGGGATACTAAGCATCAGTGCACCTTCTGGCACAGTGTGTGGTACAGATCTTCCTGCATTGCATCTTGCTTATTCCTCAGTCCTGTCACACAGGATGATAGGGAACTGCCCTGAAAACCCGTGGGGGAAAGGCATGGCAGAAGTGGGATTTCAGTTTAGTTTATATATTAGTAGTAACACTTAATCCCATGTTGTTAGAAACTCTGGAAGCCAAGTTGGATGCCGAGAATATTTCCCTCACTTTTGAAAGGGGGTCCTGCTGGGAAGGATGTCCCTGGCTGTTATTTAAGATAGCTAGAACAGTAGCCTCTGATTCTACATAGAAGTTTTTTTTAATAACATTGTTACTCTTCTTGAATTGTGTATTAGGAAATTATCCCTAAACATTTCATTTCAAAATAATACTTCAATACTTTCCATTTGTTTATTTAGGCCACAGCTTTGAAAACCAGCAGAGGAATTCTAGGTACCTATAACAGTATTGAGTCTTTTGTCCACTCACCAAGCCCGACCCTGCTTAGCTGACAAGATCAGGCGCATTCAGGGTAGTTTGGCCATGGATGGATGTATTATGGGTCATAATTCCTCTTTTTGGTAAGCCTGTTGGCACTGCTTTGGCTTATATTATTGTTTAGAAATTCAGGAATCATCAAAATGTGATCCTCTGAGGTTGGAAATTAGGGCTTCAGCAAGGCACTTACAATGCATATCAGTGCTTTAATGTATAATCACAGAGAAGTCAGACTACAAGTGCATAATAAGGGTGATTATTACCTTCAGTTCAGTCGCTCAGTTGTGTCCGACTCTTTGAAACCCCATGAATTGCAGCATGCCAGGCCTCCCTGTCCATCACCAACTCCCGGAGTTTACCCAAATTCATATGCATCGAGTCGGTGATGCCATCCAGCCATCTCATCCTCTGTTGTCCCCTTCTCCTCCTGCTCCCAACCCCTCCCAGCATCAGAGTCTTTTCTAGTGAGTCAAGTCTTCGCATGAGGTGGTCAAAGCACTGGAGTTTCAGCCTCAGCATCAGTCCTTCCAATGAACACCCAGGACTGGTCTCCTTTAGGATGGACTGGTTGGATCTCCTTGCAGTCCAAGGGACTCGCAAGAGTCTTCTCCAACACCACAGTTCAAAAGCATCAATTCTTCGGCGCTCAGCTTTCTTCACAGTCCAACTCTCACATCCATATATGACCACTGGAAAAACCATAGCCTTGACTAGATGGACCTTTGTTGGCAAAGTAATATCTCTGCTTTTGAATATGCTATCTAGGTTGGTCATAACTTTCCTTCCAAGGAGTAAGCGTCTTTTAATTTCATGGCTGCAGTCACCATCTGCAGTGATTTTGGAGCCCAGAAAAATAAAATCTGACACTTACTTGAGCTAATTGATTAAAAACTGTGATGTCTGGTCCTAACATAAGTGGAACTGTCCTTTGTGAAGGTCACACCTGTTTTCTTACATGTACAAGGTAAGGAAACTGTTGTAAAGAATGTAGTGAAGCCTCCAGAATTAATAACTGCAGGAGATTTATAGAATTATATGATTCATAGACTTACAAATTACAGGAATTTAAATACCTTACTGTTGCACTGTGAATACGGAAATAGTGGTTTGAAACAGTTAAAACACTTTACCAAGTAAGAGATCTTTTTCATCTGCTTTACATTACCAGATTTAAAAAACTGTCCTTTTATTTGCTTATTTAAGTGCCCAGAATGTTTATTTCCATAGGAACGCTAAACATGACACCAATTTACCAAACTTCAACTAGCCTCACACTGATCCATCTTAAACTTCAAAACAGAATATTCATCGGTGGGCTTACCATAATGCCTTGTTGCACTTCCCTAGCTCTTACCTTTCTCAGCTTGAAAAGTGCTTCTTTATTCAGTAACAGATCATGTGTTACTGGTATTTGACAAGGTTCTAAGTGGGATGCCAACATCTGATCCAAGACAGGGATATTGAGTGTCCTATATTACTACATTAAGACTGGAGGCCTAAGTCCTGGGGCTGAGAGTATAGTTTCTGTGGTGCTTCAGTCATGTGCTTTGTTCTTTTATCATTCTATTCCACTGCCAACTTTGGAATCGGTCTTTTATTCTCCATGTCTCAGAGTAATGCAGAGTAATGAGTGCATCTCTGCACAGGCCTTACAGCATCAGGGTGAATAGGGAGGGTTTTGGCATAGGCAAACCTGGTTTTTCCATATCTGTGTTACCCTTATTTGTAAGAATGCAGGTCATAATTATACTTTGTTTTTCCTGTGGTGGTTTTTTGACCATACCCTGGCAACACACAGGATCTTAGTTCCCCAACCTGTGCCCCCTGCAGTGGACCTGTGGAGTCTTAACCACTGGACCACCAGGGAAGTCCCTTGTATTCTCTTAAAGGGTTGTTCTGGTCATTAATTCTGATAGCATTTAGGACTAAGTCTCAATAAATAGTAACTGTGATCCTTAGAGGCAAGTCCTAGACTTAGTATCTTATTTGAAAACTTTCTATATATTCCAGGCCCAAGAGATGAAATTTTTTGTTACCCAATTTTTGAGTAGCTACACAGTGATCACCTATATGCAAGGTCTCTTTCCTTGAAATATCAAGGTGAATTTCAACAAAGTATAAATAGAAACAAAAAAATTACTAGAGGGCCCTCAGCCACCTGGGCTTTTCACAACCTCCCATAGCAGTCATTTGGCACTTAATCATAGCACAAGCCAGCGTGTCTTATTATTGTACCTTGCCTGCTCAATTGTTATTCCATCCATGGAGGTAGTACCTTGCCCTTATTCTTACTCCCCAGCCTTCCCCAGACCCACAAGGACATAGTAGTTACTGCATGAACCTCATTAAGTCCCTAATTCTGCATCCACCCCTTGTCATAGCGGAATGTGAATGAATGAAACTATTACCTTTCACCCTCCCAAGAGTGTATTTCAGAAAAGACAATAGAGACTGTACAAGTGAAGAAGGTTATGTGCTCAGTGGTCTAAGGGTTTTTTAATGGAAAATTTGAAACAGATATAAATAAGCTAAATTCTGTTTCCTCTCACATGTTTCCTTCAAGTTTTCCTTGAAAAGGGCTGATTTCCAGATTCAAAAGATATTTTTCTAACCGGCTCTGCCCCTCCTGCCACAGCCCTCAGTGTACATCAGAATAAGGAACCGAGCCCAGGACGGGTACCTGACAGTCACGGGAAATGTGGCCGACACCAGGGCAACCTCTGTGTGCATCTCTCCCTACAGCGGGAAGAATACGCAGATCTGGCACTACTGTCGAGGACTCTTTAAATCTAAGGTAACCAGCCCCACCAATCGTATAGCTTGCTTGTTGATCTTTGGTCTTGTAGAAACCAGAATCTTCCCAAATCAAATGGCATGATACAATTAATGCAACTTCCTATGAATAGTTTGCTGCATGATTATAAAAGCATTGACATATATTACTGAAGTGAAATGGCCTTACAAACTAGACTTTCTATAGCCAAAAATTTTGTTTTAAAGTAAAAAGACTAATATACACTAAATGGATTTTTTAAAACTAGTGATAAAATCATCGCACCCAAATGGATGGTGTGCTTTTCTGAGATGCTTCTTACGCTCTGTGGCCCAGATCAATTTAGCTGTCTTTGTGATTCCAAACATGTTGAATTGAACCTTTCTCATCTTCAAAACAGGCTTCCCTGGTAGCTCAGCTGGGAAAGAATCTGCCTGCAATGCAGGAAATGTAGGTTCAATCCTTGGGTTGGGAGAATCCCGTGGAGGAGGGCATGGCAACCCACTCCAGTATTCTTGCCCATGGACAGAATCCCCATGGACAGAGGAGCCTGGCAGGCTACAGTGCGTGGGGTTAAAAAGAGCTGGACACGACTGAGCAACTAAGCACATCTTTGAAACAGATAATGAAGGTAGAAGAAAGCTGCTGCTTTTGGAGGAAGTTTAGAAAATAAAATTCAGGTTTCTTTGTTTTTCTGCACCCTTTCTATTATGTTTGATGGTATGGGGAATAAGACACCAGTTTTATTATATCACCAGTGGATTATCAACCTTTTTCTCATGCTTCAACAGAAATGAAAAGCACTTAAACGTAATTATTGTCTGGGTATCCAGCACATCACCCAATGTTTTTATAAGAAAAACAAGCTCGACCTTATATATTTAAGCTAAGACTAACTCAACATTTAATCCTAATTCAACAAATCTTTATTTAACCATCTGTTGTCAGATCTGGATGTTCTTTTAAAAACAAATACCTCAGGCTTCCCTGATGGCTCAATCCAGTCCACCTGCAATGCGAAAGTGAAAGTCACTCAGTCGTGTCCGACTCTTTGCAACCCCATGGACTATACATATAGAGTCCATGGAATTTTCCAGGCCAGAATACTGGAGTGGGTAACCTTTCCCTTCTCCAGAGGATCTTCCCAACCCAGGAATTGAACCCAGATCTCCCGCATTGCAGGTAGATTCTTCACCAGCTGAACCACAAGGAAAGCCCAAGAATAAAGCCCAAGATCCAGGGCATCTTCCCACCCCAGGTTCAATTCCTGGGTCAGGAAGATGCCCTGGAGAAGAAAATGGCAACCCATTCCAGTATTCTTGCCTGGGAAATCCCATGGACAGAGGATCCTAGTGGGCTACAGACAGGTGGGATTGCAAGAGTTGAACACGACTTAGTGACTGAACCACCACCACACTGAGACTTACATGATTTCTAAAATGATATGTGATTTTCTGACACTCATCTGTACCATGGAAAATTATGATTCCTTCCAACCACAGCAGTTTGAGGTTCAAGGGATCACAGGGGAAAAAAAAAGTACCTCTAGTTCAGTAGGTTTATTTCCATACTATCGCCTTCCCTTAGCCATAACAACTTAAAAAACTGACTGAGATTATAATTTTAGATTTAGGTTTAGGTCTTGTTTTCTTTTTAGATGGGCTTGTCTGATTTACTCACATGAAAGAAAAAAGACTCAATCCAACTGATTTTAGCAAATGTAGTACTGCCAGTGTATTTCTTGACCTTTCAGGCCAGTGACACATGTCTCGATGTCATCGGTGGTCGAGACACACCTGGAGCTAAAGTCGCCCTCTGGACCGAACATGGGCAGTTCAGGCAGAAGTGGAGACTGAACAGAAATGGAACCATTAGCTCCTACCTCAGTGATCAACTGGTCCTTGATGTTAAAGGTAGGCCTATGACAAAAGCCAGTGTGTTGTGTCCTTGGATATTCATTTTGAATTCCAAACCTCCACGTCCTCCTGGGTAAAAGAAGCTCTTATGTATAAGGGAAATATTAAGTCATTTTTAATTATACTTGAAAAAGCTGATATGCCATTTTAACAAACAACAAGCAAAACAATTAGCTATAGGTGGATCAAAAGCCTAAGGACCAAGCCTATGAAGGTTCTTATCAGTACAGTGGTAAAATTTTCATTTGCCATGTGATCTTTGAGAACATTTCGACATTTGAAGCATCACCAACCGTAACATGTCATCTGGTCCCTAAAGAAACATCTCTGACTTTCTGTTCTGAATTGTGTGGTTCTTAAAATTTATAGTAGGTATCATTTAAACTCACTTTTGAATTCAACAAGGTCAGGGCCAATATTATTCAGTGCTGTTGCTCTAATTGGGTTAGTCACAGCCATTCTTGGTGTAGAAACAAAAATGCATTGTGACACTGAGCTAGAGTGTGCTCAGAGCACTGTGCTCTTAAGAATCCCATTGTTAGGGCACATCATTTATACATCTATATATTATACTGCTTAGCCTTTCAATCACTCCTGTGAGGTCTGGTTTAAGGTGAACAGATACACCTGTTTAACCTCAGTTTCCCATTTCAGACCATCCCTTTTATAAAGACATAATGAATCTACCCCACCAGCAAGTGGCCTGAACGAAAGCCTTCTGACAGTTGTGAAACTGTTAAGCACCTGTGTGAATAAATTAATCTTTCCTTTTGGAATTGCTGTTTTAGGAGGAAATTATTATGACAAAACTCACGTAATTGTAAACCAGCCCCTGGAGGGAGAAGAAACACAGAAATGGGACATTGAAATATTGTGAGAGAGTCCACAGTGTCCCTGGGAGAGCGCGGAGGGAGGAGGGCCCTCATGCCCTGTGGAAACGACCTGCCCATCCTAGGCTCTGGGACCACTGAGTGGAATGGGCTTCTCCCCCAACCATGAAGACTGTTGCTCTTCACCATGAAAGAGCTCAAAATATGCTTGCCAGCTAGTCAACGTTCCTGTGAAGAATGCATTAGGATGTCTGTGGAAAGTTCTACTCCCGCTTGATCTCCAGCTTTGGTGAGCAGGTTTTTTGAAGTCTGTTTTCTCTTTTTACCAAACACAAATCCTCTTCCCAATAGTTACAGGACACTGCTGATGCTATCACCCTCTATTAGCTATTAACAACTAAGTGTGTGGTTGAGTGCCAGGCACAGGGAAGCGAAGTCCTACAGGTCAAGTCATACTTTTAAGAAGATGAATAATTTTTTCGCAATATCTGAAAACATAGTTAATAAACCTTACTGTTAAGCTACTGTATTAGATACGCATTAAAAGTTCTCTCTTGAAGCTTTTATATGAAGTACCATACGTATTCACCTCAGCAAGTACAGGAGTGTTTTCTGTTGCTATTTTTTGCCTGATCCTTTAAACTAAAAATGCACAAATAGCCGGTGGCTGTCCCTTCTCTCTCGGATGACAACACTAACCAGGGGTCACTCCTATCCTGGTGCTGACCTCACCTGATCTACCCTCAAGTGTTTATAAGGAAGGACTCTGTCACCTACGTATAATAAATTTTCCTTTGCCTAAAGTAAAGGGAAATTTTAAGTTAAAACCAAGTAGTATTTCAGCCTTGACTATACCATTTTCCTTTACAAACTGTGACAAGAAACTCAGTTTTTCACTTCCATTTTAAATAGCTTTCATTCAAACAAAATCAGGTAGGATATTGTCTTGGACTTAGTCTCAAGTAAGCATTACCACCGTCACTACAGAATTCTCAAGCATTTTTCCCTCCTAAGTTGGTTTTAAACTTACACTGAGATAACTGTTCTCTTCATCCCCAATTTTTGCCAGTAAAGCTGAAAAATGTCTGCTCTATTTTTCTATAGAAAGATTAAATTTTCCAGTGATATTTTTAAAAATATCAATCTATATGCACTTTAGAATGTAAAGTAACAGTGAACTGTTTAAACTCAAAGACCCACTATTTTGATTATTTTTTATAGAGACTTGGTCTTTCCATGTAAATATTATTGGGGATTTTTTTTCCTTCAATCTCAGGCTCTTTCGTAATCTTTCAAACAACACCTGTAAAACACCTTTGCCCATAGATGTGAGTGCCTCTTATTAAATGCGGCAGTATTATTTAATGAAATTTGTTTTAGGGTAACTTTATTTTAATGGGGGGGGGGGGGGCTTGTGTATACACAAAGGTATGGTATGTATATTTTCACTGTAAAAAACCAAGTTAAAAATTTTTCATGTTAATTGTTGTTTAAAATTTTTCTAGAGCCAGTGAGGCTCTTTAAAGAAGTTATTTCTTCCAAAGAACACCAGGTAATGACAGTTAAATTTACATTTATTGGAGCTGTGCCTTTTCTACCACACTGGATTAAATAAACTTGTCAAAATATGGCTTTTGTCACTTTCTGGGACATTGAGTAACTTGCTGTTCTTCTGTGTACATCTGTTAGTACATATGGCCAACTGATCACCTGTAAGAGGTAGATCTCATTTTATTAAATACACAGGTAAGGAAAGTTACATTCATCGTGTCCTTGGCTCAAAGCAACAGGAGTCCCCAGCACACAAATCTCTGCAGAATCAAGTGTCCAGTATTTTACATATATATATTACTATTAAAGCAGCAAAGGCACTAGACTACTTGGATTAAACATTCTGTCCAGAGGGATAATACCAGGTTTTGCTTTTCCTCATCTGTAGTCAGCTTCAGGTCCTTGACAGAAATAGCTGAACTGTTCCAAATTTGCTTTAGTGCATCCATATGTGATAGAGGAAAGCGAAGTCCATAAGACTGAAAAAAGATAAACCAGTCATTTAAGTGGCATTTTCCATAATTCTCAATGCATCATTACTAAGATCCTTCATAAGAATGAAACTTGTTACAGGTAAGCTATTTATAAAAACAACAAACTATAATTAGATAACTTATAAAAGTCAATGATTCCCTTGTGAAAACTCATGAAAGGCCTGTTAGTCATTTGGGGCTTCTCTGGCAGTCCAGTGGTTAAGACTCCACCTTCCAACGCAGGGGGCACAGGTCTGATCCTATAGGCTGTTGGGTGTGGCCCCAATTTTTTTTTTTTTTTAATTGCAGAGAAACAGCCCCTACTTGCCAAATCAAAATACATTAGAATTAAAGTCTTAAATATTAGTCATTTGAAATGCTTCATATTTGTTACTTTACACCTCCCCTACAAGGCCACAGGTCCCATGCCAGTGTCTTTTAAAGTGGGTACAGGTGTTTATATATTACAGAAATGTCTGACTTAACATTTCACAAATTGCCAGCCCGTCACAGGGATAGTTAAGCCCACACTGCAGTCACAGAAAAGCCCATTACCCATACATCAAAGGTAAGAGTCCTCCCACCAAGCACCAAACCAGAGCAAAAACATGCATTTTGGGTTGGAACAAACCTCTGTTTCCTCATTTCCCATCATGTGTGTGTCTCTCCTATTCTTTAAAGAATGATAGACGTAAACCATCTCCCCTCGAGTTTCATCCTTCAAAAAAAAAAACAAAAAAAGCTGTCGACAACAAAATACTGACCACTGGGATGCTAGGAGGCCTTTCCAGTAGTATAGGGCAATACCAAGAAAAATCTCAATGCCTCAGTGCTTAAGTGAAATTTATTGAATACTAAAGAATCTTTCTGGCAAAAAGTTGAGATATAAACATGTAGATACATAAAAACAAGTTATAATGACTATTTTTTTAATAGTTGTCATAGATTACTATCTGTACGTAGCAAATAAGCACTTGTAAGTCCTTTTTTAAAAAGATAACAGCCCCTTCAGAAACTTTAATGAAAAAACCATTTCTATTTCAACTTACCAATGAAACATTCAGGTTACTTCATTTAACCATACCAGTAACTCTTTGTGCATCAGAAAAATTTAATATTCCTAGGTATACATAAATTTTCAATTCATGAACACCACAGAGTAAATATTAATTCTAAATACCAGCCATGTGATCTATAAAAACCTTCCTTCCACTTATAGTAGGCTTCCCCTCCATGTCCACCCTACACAGGGAAGTTTACTGTCTCTTCCAGCACCTTGAGTCATTCCCTGTCCCCTCTTAGATGAGAATCAAACACACTGACCTAAAATAAACGCCTCAAACTGATTATCAGAATAACTAGCTTTTAAAAAAAAAAAAATGAGGCTGTGGGAGTATATAATCTCAAGGTTTCCATATATGTTATAAAGTTTTCACCAGGTTTGGCCCTGATGGCTAGAACAGTCTGGTTATGGAGACATCCAGGTGCCCCTGACTCCCAACCTCGCCAGTCATTCATGGGCCCCTCCCAAGAAAGCTGATCAGGAGGACCAGGGTGAAGCCACCAGGAATGGGAGAATTCCCAAGGGCTTTAGGGTTGTGCAGGGCACTTTCATAAAGGCAGAAGTCCCACACCAGAGGAAGACCAGAAACCTATACTGATAATTTGGCAAAGGCAACCTAGCCCAAATTAGGAGGCAGAGACTAGACATTAACCGCTAACTAGGGGAAGAAGCAGAGTTCTGTGGGGCTAAGGACAAAGCTTCAAATGCTCAACAGGCAGGAAACTTCGGAACCGGAGCAGTGAGATCTGGGCATAATCTGATCTAGAGAGATGGGACTGAACTGTGAGGAGGAAGATTCCCAGAGGAGGTGGGCAGGGCCACCTGTCAGCCTGATAACCTGAGGCCCGCGATGGACGTGCCTTGAGTGGAACCCTCTTCCTTTCTGGATACTCACGGATGGGTCCTGATAGGGTCCTGTGGTGAGAACCACGTGGTCTCTAAACTGCAGTCTCACTGTGCTGTCCAACCCCGGAAGTTGTCCACCTAGAAAACCCAGAGAGAAAGCAGGCTCAAACTTGTTTGCAGGAGCAACTGTTTGGGAAAATTAGTTAACAATGTGCAGGTGAATCCAAGCATGGGGCATCTGCTCCAACTCAGATATTCACAGTGATGTTAAAAATACTGCTTACATCCCAATGGACCTCATCCTTACACTGAAGACAGATGTCAACCAGATAAAGAACAACAGAAGTTTCTAAGTTCATTAAAAGGCTGTCACCAGTACCCGGGGAGCACACACTATCACAAAAGACTGGGCCACCCTGCCTTCTGTGTGGAACGCTCTCACCGCTCCAATTTCTGTCCCTGGCTTGCTCCACATGTGGACTCTGAAAGCACTTCCTGAGCTCAAAGTGCACCATCCCTCCAATTACCAGTTACATGACCATGGCGAATTATTCAGTCTAGGTAGGTCAAGCGCTGTGTCATTAAAAAAAGCCACCTAATAAAGTGCACAGGAACAACTCTCTTTCCTAGATTGTATTTAACTTAGTGAAAAAGCAGCCACTACAAACAGACCAGCCTGACAGGCTGATCTGGTTGGAGACAGAGTTGAGGGAACTTAATATTGACAGTAAGGGCTAAGACAAGGAAAACTGGGACATAAGCTGATGCTCAGAACTGAACTGTTCTGCTAAAGATTAAACCATGTGCTGGGAAAATTGCTGTTTTAAGTGGATGCATCAAAAACATATTCTAAACCCCTCCCCACCTCAAACTACAACAAACATGTTCATAGAATGAATGTTAGAAGGGACCTTGTAGATTGTGTCTCGCTGGTCCTCCACGTGTGATGGATAAGGCTTTTTGAAAAGTTAGTGAAAATGAGACTCTCCCTCTACCTGACCAAGAGAAGCAGCCTGAGAGCCAGCCTGGCACTCCCAGCTGTGTCTCCCTGTTCTGCTGAACACAGGCCATTCTAAAGCACCCCAACATTAAACATGGCCACGCTGTGACTATGCGAGACAGAGAAAATAGAGACCACTTCATCAACAGGCAAAAGGAAGGACACTGTCCAGACCACGGGACTGACCACACGTGCCCCACTCCTGGCTAGCCTGAGGGACTGCTGCTGCTTTACCAGTGGTCACTCCATCCTCACTTCACTCCTCCTGCTACCAACCATAACCAGGATTTACAGGAGACCCAATCTGAGAGTCTCTCTTTCCCAACAGCATCCAACCCAGAGCAAAGCCCGACTTCCTGAACCCTTTTGAAATCACCTAACTCAAACCCAAATCCTAGAAATCCTTCCCTGCATTCCTTTTACTGAGATGTCTGCAGTCTCCAGCAGCGTGCTATCTCCCGTTACAAGTCAATAAACCCAGCTCTGTTAGACTACAGGAGCATGGTATAGACTGTGCCCCAGAACACTGGTATCACCATCCACCCAGCAGTCTGTCCACATCATCTGTAACTTAAACCTGTCACAAACAGTCACCTGGGACTTGGGGAAGGTCTGTGATGATCCTGCGAATTCTTGTAGTTCACCTGCTGATGGCAACGTTTTACCCATCCCTGAGCTAATTTCCAACAAGATTATTTCAGTGTTCAAGTTCTTGAAACTTCCTGCAGATGATGAATTGCAGAGGGGCCATAAATACATACTCCTCACCCCAAACCACAGGGTTCTCATTTCCCATCAAGCAGCGTGTCCTGTCCAACCTTGACACACTAAGGACAGGCTCATGTTCACCCTGAAATGTTTCATAATTCCCATCAGCTCAAAGAAGGTGCACACCCAAAAAAGCATCAAAATATCCCACATTAGCCCCTGACCACCTAGAAGAAACAGCAAGCCCTACCTGGTGCCACAAGCTTTGCTCTATCTCCCATATAGTAAGGTGGGAGTCTGTTCATAGCGAAATCCTTCTTCATGTCTGCAGAAGGCAGTTCTTTGGTGCCCTCCAGCCGGTCTGCAAGCATCCTCAGAAAGCCACTTAATCTTGTTGCAACAGCTGTGCTTTCCGCCTGCTAGAAACATAGAAGTGAGTCCTGGCCCAGACTCCAGCCACGTTCCTGCCCAGGCCCCGTCTCCAGAGTGCTGCAATGGGCACCACCACCCAGGACAAACACGGATCCACGCCACTCCCTTAAGGACAGCACCCCTTTATGTCCTCCTAACCACTGTTCCTCTGTAGCTGCCTACCGTTTGCAAAAAAAGATCAATTTTTAGCATTTTGCCTGGAAAGAGGGCTCCCTGGGAATATGGTGCAGTCTTGGCCTTGCCTTTTGAAGAAAAAAATCACTATCTGAAGTGACCACTTCAGACAAGAAGGGACCTTTGCTCAACTCAGCCCTAATGCATCCATCATCTCAAAACCTGCCATCAGGGTAAAATCAGGATGGACAGGAAAGCCAGGGAACACACTGAGGCCAGGCTCTCCAGTGGATCTCTCCTAACTTGGGATCGCACATGTGCTGAGGCTATAGTTCCTAAGCCACATTAGTTATTCAAATTATCTGCTCAGTCAGCGCTCCCAGGGCCTGCTGCTGCCACGCTGAAATACAGGAAGTGGGCCATCTGCATACACCACTGTTCCTTTGGGTTGCCAGTAATGTGCAGCACTCCGTTGGTTGCAAACCACCCAGCCCAGGAGGAAACAAGCTTGGCTCATGTGGGGAGAAGGGTTCCAGGGTCCTGAGCGGGGAGCCACGGCTGCCCCTCCCGCCCCACCTGCCTTTGCTCCTTACCAGGAGCAGCTGCCGGGGGATGCCAGCCCGGAGTGCCACGTCTGCCTTGGCGGTGTCAAACACAAGCCCTGAAATGGTGTCCAAAAGGAAATCTCCCCATGAACTGGAACACATGCCAAGTTAAAAAAAATGAAAAACAAAACAATGAAAGCATAAGACATGTGGATAAAACACTGATTATAAAAGCCTCAAGCTACAAACTACACATCAATCCCCCTGCCCTGAAATCTTGAGTTCCAATAATTTCACATCCGTTCAGTTCAGTTCAGTCACTCAGTCGTGTCCGACTCTTTGAACTCAGCATAAAAACTTAAGAGCATTATCAATCACAGGCTTCCCTTTCTCCCCACCTCAGACACTCACATGCAAATTTAAAGGTGGGAAGCTAGGCTTTATTCATGATTTACCTTAAATGTAAAGATATCAGAATTAATTACAGACTATCATAAGGTAGGAAGTTCAAAGGAACAATTTTTTTTTTTAATGTTTTCAACTACATAACTGCCTTGACAGTTTTGCAGAAAAGTAACTCTCAATGATTAGAGGACCTAAAAAAATTTGTATGTGCAAAAAATCCAAAAAGCAATATATGTAGGGTAACAGCAAGATCCTGGACTGTGCAATTATCTGAACAGTTAAACATGACATTTTCCTTTGTTTCTTAGTAAAGGAGGGGCACTGTTCTCAGTCAAATATCCAACATTAACAATTTCAAAATGATTTATTTTGCAACTTGTTAAACTCTAATGATGGTTTTATTGGGGTAGAAGAGAGAAGCCAGATGCCAGAAATCCCATCTCAGGACCAGCGTCAGTGTTCAGCTACCTCTGCTTTTTCTGCGGGGCCTTCAGAATCACTCGCTCCTCAATGTGTGTCAGTGTAAGATGCACACGCTGTGGGGATGCTCTCTATAAACATTTCTGAGCTGCTCAAAATGTCCCTCTGTGTCACCAGCAGATTTCAAATTGCTGGCTACATGCAAAATGGAAATTCACAGTATGACTTTTGCCTCTCACTCGGTAAGCAAAATTAACACTTTTATGCTTACCTCCTGGAAGTGGCAAAGGAGGACAAGAGCCACGTGAGAGACACTTCTCCCCCGGCATCCACTCCCACCTGGTGGCCTCACGGGTTTCTGACAAAATGCTACACCCAGCCTCACACCTTTGACTGAACGTAGACCTGGAGGACACATGCAGACCTCACAGCAGCGTGAAATATTATCGTCCTTCGAGGGGTCCCAGGTATAAGTCACACAGCAGTAGCTCACGGAGTTAAAGTGCAGATATTACACTGAGCTCCGTGCTCTTCTAGGAGACTGGATCTTGGGCTGCAGTTTAGAAACAACACCTCTGGAGGGTTTCACCTTCATAAATTGGTCAGATCGACATGCCACTATCTGAGAGAGCAGGCCCTAAATGCCACCCTTGAGAAGGCTTAGGGAAAGGCCGAATCTTCACCCTGCCATAATGCCTTAAGGAGCGCCAGGACCAAAGCACAAGGCATCTCTGGGGAGAAGCGGCCCTCGCGTCACACCTGTTCTATTCTAACAGCGGCCCCACCGGCAGGCACAAGTCGGCATCACAGTGCCCATCCTCAGCCGGCAGGCATCCTCTCTCACTCAGGCAGCCCTCCAGCCCTGCCGACTGCAGGCGCGGTGGGTGGGACCAGGGAAAGCTACCAGTTCTTCACCCCTGGGATTGGGAAACAGTCACTTGGCGGTAGCAAAAGCTAACGGGGTCAAGGAGGTAGAGGGAAGTCAGAGAAGTAACTGATGAGGCGACATGCCAATGTTGTGAGTAAATCAGGAACCGAGGAAGGAAAATGGAGTAAAAACCAAGGGAGCCAGAAAACCAGCTGATGGCTGCAAGAAAAACGAAAAAGAGGAAGAACTAGGGAAAGAGTGACAGCAACGACAGGACACCAGAGGACGGACGCTCACGGGCTCAACGACGTGGCTGCCGAGGCCCAGAGCTGCTTCGGTCCAGAACGGGCTTCTGGTGCAGCCTCCCCACGGCCCGGTTCCCACTGCCCGCTCCCTCAGTCACCCTTGGAAATTTTCTCCCTCTGCAAGGAACCCAACCATGGTGAGAAGGCATTTTATACAAGAGAAACCTAAAACAAGCTCTCTGCCTTCAGGCCAGACTCCCGCTTAGTCCCTCCTGTCCCTTAAACACAGTGTTTCACTTCTCCTTGCAAAGCCAGAAGAGGAGGCAGAGGAATGCTTGCTCTCTTGTTGTGCAAGATACAGCTCTGAGGCTAGGAGGACCCACTGCTCCTCAGGCCTGGAATGTCCTGCCCCACTCTGACCTCTGGGCCCACCTCCACTTACTCATCCCCTGGGATCCCTCAGTTTGGGTGTCAAATCATTGCTGAAGCTTCCGTGATGCCCCAGCTTAGCTAACCACACCCCTCTGTGCTCCCAGGGACTCCTCCGCAAAGCTGTGATGGGACATGCCACACTGTTTGGGAACTACACACCTGTCTCCCCTCCTTCCACCATGACCAGAGTATAAGTCCTCCCAAAGCCCCTTCAGTCCAGCGCCTACCATCCCAGCAACCACTACAAGGCCCAGGGCTCATGATGAATAAACCAGTGATGGGTGCTTTTAATGGGACCTGGACTAGCCAGGCCACTGCTGTCAGGAAACCACGGGCAGGGCCGCTGCCCGGGTCCTGTCACGTGACAAGGCACTCGCTGAACTGGAACTGGTTTTAATTGGAACTGTTTTCAGCACATGTGATTCTAGGACTCACTGTTCCAGACGTCCTTTCCGACTTTAATGAACTGTAAAAACTGGAAACCTTAAAAGAGACCCAGAGGTTTCCGTGATGCAGAGTTTCTGTTCGGGGTGATGACAATGTTTCGGAAACAGATAGTGGGGATGGCTGCACAACAGTGTGAATGCAATTAGCGTCACTCAACCGGACGCTTAAAAATGGTGAAAATGGTCTACGAATATTTTGCCACAATAAAAAACTTTTCTAATGGAGAGAGTGAGTGGGTGGGGGTGGGAAGAGACTAGAAGTGCAGCCTGGCATCACAAACACACCACCACACCCACAGCGGTGTCCGTCCTCCCGATCCTGGGATGTGGGCAACTCCCGGTGTTCTGTATGAGACGGGGTCATGACAGTTCAGGAGGAGGCCCAGACAAGAGGGTCAATGGCACAGGTGGGACACAGCAGGACTAGGAAGCCAGCAGGGATGGAGGGAGCCCTGGGGCTGGAGAAGCAGAAGTGATGCGACCACCTCTCACGCCTCCTGATCCTGGCCACCAGCGCATAGCTCGGAGCGGAGCTGTCGGGGACGCGAGGTCAGAGGTGAGGGCTTACCTGTTCTGGTAGGTGCTGATGGTCACGTGCGTGGAGTGGGCCAGGCCCTCAGGAGTGTCCGCCTGATGGATGGTCCCTCTGGGAAAGTACAGCAAGTCTCCCGGCTAGAAGAGGACAAGGGGGAAGGGGTTAGTGGGGAGGGTGTCTTCTTGGTCCTTTGTAGAGGCTGTGAGTTTCAATTCTGCATTCTAGAAACCTCTGAGTGGTGACCAGGCAGTGGTCTGCATGCTGGGCTCCGTGGGGTCCACTGGTCAAGCTCTGCTGTGTCCGTGAGTCTGTCACCATGAACCCAATCCTAGAGAGGCTTCCGGTGCCTGAAGCCACTTTCTTTGTAAGCTGAAAACAGACACCTCTGAAACTAGCCCGGGATCAAGATGAGAGGTGTACCTTGATCAAGGTGTACCCGCCCTCCACATCCTTCAAAGGGGGTGGTGAGGAGGGACAGCTCTGGAGCTCACTGGCTGGGGACCCCAGCATGTTACTTAACCCCCTGAGGCCTCAGTTCCTTTATGTGTAAAAGGGAAGCAATTGCCCCACATCTCACAGGATTACTGGAGTATTAAAGGAGACAACACAGCCAAAGCTCTTGGAGCAATGCTGGGCATGTGGCTGTATTATAATTATCATTTTACCCGCCGTCCCATTACAGTCTGTGCAGTCTCCCAAGCAGGGCCCACATCCATCCTGTATCCCAGGGCCTAACCCACCTGAGCATCTGGCACACACGGGCTCAATGGATGTTCGGAAGAAGGGACAAAAACCCTGCAGCCCTGCATCTGAGAATGAGCACTAGACGCAACCACAGCCCAGTCACGTCCTCTGGCAGGCGAGCCTCCCCACCCCGTCCGATTTCAAGCCGGTTAAGAGAAGTATCTCCCCAAACCACTCCTGCCCTGGAACCACCACCTCCTGCCTGATCCCACCCAGACAGAATATTCTGTACAGCAGAAAGAAGAAGAGAGGGAGTCCTCGGAGTCACGTGTCTCCTCTCTGCAACCCAGGAAGTAGCCTGGCTCCCTGGCTACAACCAGGGGCCCTGGAGGAAGAGCTCAAGAAACATCACGAGAGAGATTTTTTATTTTAATGCTAAGATTTGCCTTAAAGCAATAAACAATATACAATTATGAGGTATTCATAGGAGCTATCTTGCCCTGAATAACACCAACCTGACAGAGAAACTAGTCTTTCAAGTAAATCAATGCATCACTCATAATTACAGCTCTCATGTGTGAGTCTGAATGCCTGCCCTGTGACGGAGGCCCTCACATATATAGCTCATCATCCATCTGTTTATTTATTCATCCCACAAACACCTGACCAATCCTTCCCCACTCACCCCGCCCACACCAGACACCAGGCTAGGTGCCAGGGAGAGAGCACTGAACCAAAGAAAGCCCTGCCCTGATGGAACATGTTCCAGAGAAACTGACAAGCATTTGAGAAGGGAGAAGAGACATCAGCAATGAAGATATTCGAGTGGGGGCAAGAGGGATAAAAGAAAGCTGCAAATAAACAATGTTAAGTGGTGGTGAATGCAAAGACGACAGAGTGAGGAGAATGATGCTGATGTAAGTCAAGGTGGGTGTGTCTAGGGTAAGAGGTGCTATTTTAGCCACTCTGCTAAGGTGACACTTCAGTAGAGACCTCAGGAAACGAGCAAGCCAGATGGTGAAGAATCCACCTGCAATGCGAGAGACCTGGGTTCAATCCCTGGATTGGGAAGATCCCCTGGAGGTGGGCATGGCAACCCACTCCAGAAATCTCACCTGAAGAATCCCCATTGACAGAGAAGCCTGGCAGGCAAAGAGTTGGACACGACTGAGTGACTAAGCACAGCACAGCCATGCAGCGTCCTGGGGAGAAAGAGCAGGTGCAAAGGTCCTGCAGCTGGCATGTGCCTGGCAGGTTGAGGGGCGCCGGTGTGGCAGGAAGGCAGTGAGTGAAGCTGGGGATGTTGGAAGGTGAGGTGGGCGGGCAGCAGAGGGGTTGGATTACAGGGCCCTCTGGACCAGTTCAAGGACTTCGGCTTTTTTTCTGGGTTTAACGAAGTCACTAGAGGTCTGGGCAAAGGGTTCACAGGATCCCAAAAGGATCACCATGGCTGTTATGTCAGAAAAGTCTGCAAAAGGAACACTAGATAGGAGGCTTTTGTATAAATCAGTGTCCAAGGATTTTTGCCCTGAACAAGCAGAATGGGGATACATGCACAGGGAGGAGGCTGGGAAGAGGGTAGGACATGAGACTTTGGTTTGGGGAAAACTGAATTTGCTGTATCTTTTTATCTTTCCAAGGGGAGGCATTAAGTAGGTAGCTGAATTATGAGTCTAGAGTTTAGATGTGGGCTAGAGAGCTAATACAGCATTGAAAACACATCAGTGTGGAAGGTATTTGAAACCCTGGGAGGGGATGCTCATTGTTCAAAGAAGTCCTGGAAACAAGCCCTGCACCCCAGCTTACAGAAGCAGGAAGACTGGGGACATAACAGCAAAGGAGAACGAACAAGACAGTCAGGTGGAGAGGGAACCAAGGCACAGTCACATCCCGGAAGCCAGTGGAGCAGGTGGCGGTGGCCCACTAAGCCAAATACTGATGACAGGCAGGCTAAGGTGGGGACCAGAGTAGACTGCAGTAGCGGGCAGTGTGGAGGCGGCCTGCAGAGTAGTTCCAGGGGAACAATGGCCAAGAGCACCTGCTGGAAAGGGTTCCCAAGAGTGGGAGAGAAGAGGAAATAAAGATAGGGCATGGTGGCAGGGTCTCCAAGAATGTCTACACCCTAACCTCTGGCATCTGTGAAGATTTAGGTTACATGGCCATGGTTAATTAAGGCTGCTGACGGGGGGCGGGGGGGATTATTCTGAATTAGCCAGGCAGGCCCAACATAATCACAAGTAGAAGAGGGTACTGGAAGAGAGAGGGCAGCATGAGAAAGACCAAGCTCCATGTTGCATAGAAGGGGCCATGTCGAGGAAGGGGCCGTGAGCCAAGGACTATGAACTACCTCCAGAGGCTGGGAAAGGCAAGGACAGAATTCTTCCCTAGAGCCTCCAGAACACAGTCCTGCTGACACCTTGATTTCAGCCAGTGAAACCCCTCAGGGACCTCTGAACCACAGAACCACAAGACAATCAAGTTTGTGGTGTTTTTTCAAGTCACTGAGTCTGTGCTAATTTGATAGGTAGCAATATATTGACAAATAGCCATTGCTTTCAAGCAATTTCACTGTAAAAGAAACATCAAAGTAGTATTTTTAAATATTTACAACCTATAAGATAAACATAATGATCTCCAGTTTAATAAAAAAAATTGACACAGAGACCAAAATCTTGCCCAAGGACATGCAGCTCGTAAGTGACAGCAGCTGAATTCAAACCCAGGTTTGTCAGATCCCCAAGCCACAGAGATGTGTTTCCATTATGGGGGGTTCTTCACCCCAAGACCCCAGGTTTGGCAGAAGTACCATTCAGGCTGCCACCTGAGTAGGAAGGAAGAGGGGTGAGGAGGGCTCCAGGCCTCTTATGGTAGCCCCCTAAGCCCACCCCCTCCCAGGGCAACTCTGCTCTTCAATTTCACATACTGGGCATTTACACAAGATTCCACTTGAAGAGTTAGTTCCACAGATTAAAAACTCAACAGGCTTACAACTTGAGAATCTCTGCAGAACACAATGCTATCTTTCTCCTTTCAGAAGACCCAGGGCTTCTCACTGTGAGCTGTGACCCAAATGGGTATGAATAGTGGGCATGGCTCCACCTTCAAGTCCCACGCCCTCTACGACCACCACGGAGCCCAACCTTCTCAGGCAGGACAAGAAGCCAGATATCAGTCCGAGTCACTCAGCCCTGGCCTCAGAGACCATGGATGGCTTAGTCTTTTGGCTTAAAAATAATCGGCCAAGTGCACAGTTGACAAACTCTTTCTGTGAAGGGTCAGAGAGTAAATATCTGTGGTTTGTGGGCCGCATGGTCCCTGTGGCAACTAGTTGACTCTGCCAGTATAATATGAATGCGGCCACAGACAGCCTACAGGAATGGTCGTGGCTGTGTTCCCACATACTTTATATACAAAGGCAGGCAGTGGGCTCAATTTTTGGCCCATGGGCCATATTTTGCTAACGGCTGACCAAGAGCACAAAACAATGAAGATACCTTTATTGTTGTATTTATTCAAGTCCCCTATCACATAACAGAAGAAATAAGACGGCGGAGCAGAAGGACGTGTGCTCATCTTCTGCTGTGAAAGCACCAAAATCACAACTAGCTGCTGAACAACCATCAACAGGAGAATGTTGGAACCCACTAGAACAGATATCCCAGGTGCAAGGGCAAAGGAGAAGCTGCAATAAGACAGCAGGAGAGGCATAATCACATTTAAAATCAAACTTCATACCTGCCAGAGATGCTTGGAGGGCACAAATAAAACCTTGTGTGCACCAGGACCCAGGCAAAGGAGCAATGACCCCATAAGAGACTGAATCAGACCCGCCTTTGAGTGTTTGAGGGTCTCCTGCAGAGGCATGGGTCAACAGTGGCCTGCGCAGAACAGGGGTTCTGGCTGCAGCAGACCTGGGAGGCAAGGCGTAAGGCATAAGTCCTCTCGGATGAGGCTGCCATTAGCCCCACCACAGAGCCGCCTGGTGGGCAAGCCACAAACTGGAGAAAAATTATATCAAAGAAGTTCTCACACTGTTGAGAAAGTTCTAGGCTTCACAAAAGATTTTCCAACGTGGGATCCAGCAAAGAGACTGAGAATTCGCAGGGAATCTGACTTTGAAGGTCAGCAGGATTTGATTACAGAACTTGTACAGAACTGGGAAAACAGACTCTTGGAGGGCACAACAATACCTTGTGCATACCAGGACCCAGGGAAAGGAACCGTGAAGCCACACGAGACTGAACCAGACCTACCTTTGACAGTGTGAGGGTCTCCTGTGGATGCATGGGTCATCAGTGACCTGCACAAGGACAGAGGCACTGACAGCAGCGAGTTTGTTGTGGCAGAAAAGACTAGCGAGAAGAGATAAGAAAGCCTTCCTCAGTGATCAACGCAAAGAAATAGAGGAAACCAATAGAATGGGAAGGACGAGACCTCTTCAAGAAAATTAGAGATACCAAGGGAACATTTCATACAAAGATGGGCTCAATAACACACAGAAATGGTACAGACCTAACAGATGCAAAAGATATTAAGAAGAGGTGGCAAGAATACAAAGAAGAACCAACAGTTAGAACAGGACATGGAACAACAGATGGTTCCAAATAGGGAAAGGACTACATCAAGGCTGTATATTGTCACTCGGCTTATTTAACTTATATGCAGAGTACATCATGCCAAATGCCGGGCTGGATGAAACACAAGCTGGAACCAAGACTGCCGGGAGAAATATCAATAACCTCAGATATGCAGATGACACCACCCTTAAGGCAGAAAGCAAAGCAGAACTAAAGACTCTCTTGATGAAAGTGAAAGAGGAAAGTGAAAAAGTTGGCTTGAGGTTCAACATTCAGAAAACTAAGATCATGGCATCTGGCCCCATCACTTCATAGCAAATAGATGGGGAAACAGTGGAAACAGTGTCAGAATTTATTCTCTTGGGCTCCAAAATCACTGAAGATGGTGACTGCAGTCATAAAATTAAAAGATGCTTGCTCCTTGGAAAAAAAACTATGACCAACCTAGACAGCATGTTAAAAAGCAGAGACATTACTTTGTCAACAAAGGCCCGTCTAGTCAAGACTATGGTTTTTCCAGTGGTCATGTATGGAGGTAAGAGTTGGACTATAAAGAAAACTGAGCACCAAAGAATTGATGCTTTTGAACTGTGGTATTGGAGAAGACTCTTGAGAGTCCCTTGGACTGCAAGGAGATCCAACTAGTCAATCCTAAAGGAAATCAGTCCTGAATATTCATTGGAAGGACTGATGCTGAAGGTCCAATACTTTGGCCACCTGATGCGAAGAAGTGACTCATTGGAAAAGATCCTGATTCTGGGAAAGATTGAAGGCGAGAGGAGAAGAGGATGACAGAGGATGAGATGGTTGGATGGCATCACCGACATGTCCATCACTCAATGGACATGAGTTTGAGTAAGCTCCGGGAGAAGGTGATGGACAGGGAAGCCTGGCATGCTGCAGCCCACAGGGTCACAAAGAGTGGGACACGACTGAGTGACTGAACTAAACTGAAATCCTTTTGGAAGAGGTTGCCATTACTGCCATTACCCTGCCATAGGTTGGCCTCAGGCCAAAGTACAGGGAGGGAACACAGCCCCTCCCATTGATTGAAAATTGGATTAAAAAGTCACTGAGGATGGCCCCACCCACCAGAGCAAGACCCAGACTCTCCCACAGCCAGTCCCTCCCATCAGGAAGCTTCCACAAGCCTCTAATCCTCATCCATCAAAGGGCAGACAGAATGAAAACCACAATCACAGAAAACTAACCAAACTGATCATGTGGACCACAATCTTGTCTAACTCAATGAAACTATGAGCCATGCTGTGTAGGGCCATGCAAGGCGGACAGGTCATGGTGGAGAGTTCTGACAACACATGGTCCACTGGAGAAGGGATGGAAAACCACTTCAGTATTTTTGCCTTGAGACTCCCATGAACAGTGTGAAAAGGCAAAAAGATACAACACTGAAAGATGAAATCCACAGGTCGGTAGGTGCCCAATATGCTACTGGAGAAGAGTGCAGAAACGGCTCCAGAAGGAATGACGAGACTGAGCCAAAGCAGAAACAACACCCAGCGGCGAATGCGTCTGGCAGTGAAAGTCAAGTCTGAGGCTGTAAAGGACAATTTTACATAGGAACCTGGAATGTTAGGTCCATGAATCAAGGGATATTGGATGTGGTTAAACAGGATATTGTAAGAGTGAACATTGGTATTTTAGGAATCAGTGAAATAAAATGGACAGGAATGGGTGAATTTAATTCAGATGACCATTATATCTACTATTATGGGCAAGAATGACTTAGAAGAAATGGAGTAGTCTTCATAGTCAACAAAAGAGTCTGAAATGCAGTACTTTGGTGTAATCTCAAAAACGACAGAAATATCTTGGGTTTGTTTGCAAGGCAAACCATTCAGTATTACAGTAATCCAAGTCTATGCCCCAACCACTAATGCTGAAGAAGCTGAAGTTGAATGGCTCTATGAAGACCTACAAGACCTTCTAGAACTAACACCAAAAAAAGATGTCCTTTTCATCATAGAGGACTGGAATGCAAAAGTAGGAAGTCAAGAGATACCTGGAGTAACAGGCAAGTTTGGTCTTGGAGTGCAAAATGAAGCAGGGCAAAGGCTGACAGAGTTTTGCCAAAGAGAACACACTGGTCATAGCAAACACCCTCATCCAGCTACACAAGAGATGACTCTACACCTGGACATCACCAGGTAGTTAATACTGAAATCAGACTGATTATATTTTTTGCAACCAAAGATGGAGACGCTCTATACAGTCAGCAAAAACAAGACCTGGAGCTAACTGTGATTCACATCATGATTTCCTTATTGCAAACTTCAGACTTAAATTGATGAAAGTAGGGAAAACCACTAGGTCATTCAGGTATGACCTAAATCAAATTCCTTACGATTATACAGTGCAAGTGACAAACAGATTCAAGGGATTAGATTTAGGTCATACCTAAACGGACCAAGTGCCTGAAGAACCATGGACAGAAATTTGTAATATTGTACAGGAGCCAGTGATCAAAACCATCCCCAAGAAAAAGAAATGCAAAAAGGCAAAATGGTTGTCTGAGGAGGTCTTACAAATAGCTGAGAAAAGAAGAGAAGCGAAAGGCAAAGGAGAAAAGCAAAGATATACCCATCTGAATGCAGAGTTCCAAAGAATAGTAAGGAGAGATAAGAAAGCCTTCCTCAGAGATCAATGCAAAGAAATAGAGGAAAACAATAAAATGGGAAAGACTAGTGATCTCTTCAAGAAAATCAGATACCAAGGGAATATTTCATGCAAAGACAGGCACAATAAAGAAGAGAAACAGTATGTTTCTGTTCTAACAGAAGCACAAGATATTAAGAGATGGCAAGAATACATGAAAACACTGTTCAAAAAAGGTCTTAATAACCCAGATAAGCACGATGGTATGATCACTCACCTAGAGCCAGACATTCTGGAGTGTGAAGTGCAGTGGGCCTTAGGAAACATGATTACGAACAAAGCTAGTGGAGCTGATAGAATTCCAGTTGAGCTATTTCAAGTCCTAAAAGATGATGCTGTGAAAGTGCTGCATTCAATATGCCAGCAAATTTGGAAAACTCAGCAGTGGCCATGGGACTGGAAAAGGTCAGCTTCATTTCAATCCCAAAGAAAGGCAATGCCAATGAATATTCAAACTACTGCACAATTGCATTCATCCCACAAGCTAGCAAGGTAATGGTCAAAATCATTCACACTAGGCTTCAACAGTACATGAACTGAGAACTTCCAGATGTACAAGATGGATTTAGAAAAGGCAGAGGAACCAGAGATCAAATTGCCAGCATCCACTGGATCATTGAAAAAGCAAAGGAATTCCATAAAAACATCTACTTCTACTTCATTCACTACACTAAAGCCTTTGGCTGTGTGGATCACAACAAACTATGGAAAATTCTTAAAGAGATGGGAATACCAGACATTACCTGTCTCCTAAGAAACTTGTATGCAGGTCAAGAAGCAACAGTTAGAAGTGGACATGGAATAATGAACTGGTTCAAAATTGGGAAAGGAATATGTCAAGGCTATACATTGTCACTCAGCTTATTTAACTTATATGCAGAGTACATCATGTGAAATGCCAGGCTGGATGAGGTCAAAGCTGGAATCAAGATTGCCGGGAGAAATATCAATAACCTCAGATATGTAGATGACACCACTCTTATGGCAGAAAGTGAAGGGGAACTAAACAGCCTCTTGATGAAGGTGAAAGAGAAGAGTGAAAAAGCTGGCATAAAACTCAACAATCAAAAAACTGAGATCATGGCATCCGATACCATCACTTCATGGCAAATAGATGGGGAAACAATGGAAACAGTGACAGACTTTATTTTCTTGGGCTCCAAAATCACTGTGGATGGTGACTGCAGTCATGAAATTACAAGACGCCTACTCCTTGGAAGAAAAGCTATGACCAACCTAGACAGTGTATTAAAAAGGAGAAGCTTCACTTTGCCAACAAAGGTTCATATATTCAAAGCTATGGTTTTTCCAATAGTCTTGTACGGATATGAGATTTGGAGCATAAAGAAGGCTGAGCACTGAAGAATTGATGCTTTTGAACTGTGGTGCTGGAGAGGACTCTTCAGAGTCCCTTGGACTGCAAGCAGATCCAACCAGTCAATCCTAAAGGAGATCAACCCTGAACAATCATTGGAAGTACTGATGCTGAAGCTCCAATACTTTGGCCACCTGATGTGAACAGCTGACTCACTGGAAAAAAACCCTAATGCTGGAAAAGATAGAAGACAGAGGAGAAGGGGACGACAGAGCATGAAAGGATGAGATGGTTGGATGGCAACATGGACTTAATGGACATGAGTGTGAGCAAACTCAAGAGAGTGAAGGACAGGGAAGCCTGGTATGCTGCAGTTCATGGAGTCGCAAAGAATCAGACAAGACTGACCGACTGAACATCATCATCATAAACAGGGAGTTTTTCCCAGTTATGGCATGCAGGCAGAGATTTTAATATCAGGAAGCCACAAGGCACTGAGTAAGAATCAGAGGGGATTCCCTGGTGGCAAAATGGTTAAGAATTTGCCTGCCAATGCAGGGGACATGGTTTCAACCCATGTCAAGGCTATATATACTGTCACTCTGCTTATTTAACACATATGCAGAGTACATCATGCAAAATGCCAGGCTGAAGCTCAAGGTGTTATCGATCCCACATTCTGCAAGGGAACTAAGCCCATGCACCATAACGACTGAGCTCACGTGCTCCAGCTACTGAAGCCTGCACACCTGGAGCCAAACTCTGCAACAAGAGAAGCCACTGCAATGAGAAGCCCATGCACTGCAATGAGTAGCCCCTACTCGCTGGAACTAGACAAAGCCAGCACAAAGTAATGAAGATGCAGTGCAGCCAAAAATAAATAATTTAAAAAGAAAAAAAAAATTAGATACCAAGTGTAATTTCAAGATGTAAGAAATACAAAAACAACCATATGCAAGTCCATCAGTTTGGTTAAAATCTTTGGAATGATTTAGATTAACTATTATCTTATTACCACTGAAGGAAATTAAATTTTGTTGAAATTAAGTTTTATAGGAAAAGGTGTAAAACTGAGTTACACAGCTATTCTTATCCTAGACTTTGTTCTCAACAACCTGACGTGCTGGGGACTGGCTGTGATCCCACCCGGCTAACTGCTGAAGGACACACTTTCTCAGCAGCAAGATGCCAGCGAACCAGCACATGCTCGGGCTGCCTGGTTTTCTGGGGAAGATCCCCTCAAGAGCCTTCATGGTGACTCTTCTGACAACTACATGCAGAAGGAAGGGGGTGCAGAGGGCCTACTGCGGTTAGGAGGCAAAGGGGGCGCCCGAATTTTACCAGCAAGAAAAACAGAGGTCGCTGACCGTGCTCTCCTCAAGCGATCTACCACCCAGCAGTGACCACTGCCTTAGTTCTGGTGAAGCGGCCCAAGGTCATGCCTTCCATGACTTTTACTCCAGAAAAGTCAGTGGTTACCGTATTCATAATTCATTCCTTTTGGACTCAGAGAGCATATGGAGACGTTTCCTCAGCTCACATCTGCAAGTACAAAAGACCAGGTCTCCCTCTGAGGCCCCCCCGAGCGGCCACCTGGAATGGGAGCCACCTGTCCCCAAACTCCTGGACACATTCTTGGGGGACCGTTACACAAGCGCAAACCTCAAACCACGCTCGGCGCGCACACTGGCAGGCCCATACCTTGAGTGTGAACTCGTGTGTGGGCCTCCCGATCCTGTCCTCGGCCTCCACGCTGTACTCCCGCGCCAGAGGCACCGTCGGCTGGTACAGGCGCCAGTGCTTCTCTCCCTCCAGCTGCAGGATGAACACCTACAGGGAGCACAGGACCCCAGGAGTGTCAGAGAGCCTCCTCACTGGGTGCTGGCCCTCCCAGGGCTTAAACGAATCACAACTTTGATATAAAAAAATAAAAATAAAGGGTCTCAGATACACCTCGCTCCACGCTTAAAAGCTGCCACCACTGGCATTCACTTTTTAAAAACAGGTGACCGTAAATTCTGACACTGGAAGGCTCGTCATTCTTTTCACTTCCCTAAAAGCCTCGCTGAGTTCTTTATATCCCACTATCTATCCCTATATATCCCACTATTCATTCCTCTAAATCTTCCATCAGACAGTGGGAAGCCCATGATCTCTGAGGGAAAAGCCAAGCTTCAGATATTACTGAGTATCCAAAACCCTGAAGATAATCCCTGGCACATAGGAAAATGTCAAGTTATTATTCTTCATTCAACCAAAGATATTTTAAAGTACTGTTAGAAATATTAAAGGAAAAAAAAACTTTTGGAAAATGTATTGATATCAAATTGCTCTCAAGAGGAAAAAAAGAGGTTTTTATTTCCTACTATCTCTGTGTTCACAGAATGTATCAGTACAAAAATAAAACTACGACATACCTAAGCCCAAGAGTTAACTTTTTTTGGCAGCCACATGAGAGTGAAATCAACATTCGTCAAGGCGCCAGTGCTTAAGCAAAACCATGACCTTCATTTAAGCTGCCCCAAGGCTTTCACAAATGGAAAAAAGCATATATTTTTGGCAGCTACAGAAAAAGGACAAAATAAAAGCAGATGTATGGAATACTTGTGACCTCACCTTATTAAACTGTGAAATTAAAGAAAAAAAATCCAATCACACTTCTCTGTAGAAAATTCAATCAATACATGTTTTGGAGGAATGTGCAGCTCTTTATATTAGTAAATAAACAATCTTTCCCCTTTCCAAAGGAGCAGGAAACCAGTTCAGTGGGGTTAATTTTTTCCAACATCCTGGTGAGGGAGGTCAAGCTCTCCGGAGCCCTCACAGGAAGAGTGGGCCCGGACCAGACCGACAGCTCAATTCCGACAATCCCACCTTCCTGGGCTGGCGGCCACTCCCTCCTCCCGCAGCCGGGCAGATCCCCCCTCTCACCTCGACATCATCATAGTGGGGCGGCAGGCCCTGGGCTCCCGCCGGGGTGATGTACACATTGGAGCCAACCAAGGAGCCGAAGTAGCACTCTAGCTTTTCCTGGATCCTCCAGAGCTCATCCTTAAGAAACAACAGTGGAGATAGAAGGAGAGAAAAATACACCAGAAGTAAGGAATCTGTTCTCATTCGCGTAGCAAGTCTTTATCACACAGCTATTATGCTCTGTGCTAAGTCACTTCAGTCATGTCCGACTCTTTGTGACCCTATGGATGAGCCCGCCAGGCTCCTCTGTCCATGGGATTTTCCAGGCACGAATACTGGATTGGGTTGCCATGCCCTCCTCCAGAGGATCTTCCTCACCCAGGGATCAAAGCCTTCTCTCTTACGTCTCCTGCACCAGCAGGTGGGTTCTTTACCGCTAGTGCCACCTGGAAGCCCAGATGCTTGGAATTCAGCAGTGACCGAACCGGCACCTCTACCCTCAGGGACCTTCTGTCCCGAGCATGGACAGGAGGAGGTAACAGGGAGCCACGAAGGATTTCAAGCCAGACAATGACACGACCCCATTAACACTTATAAAAGGTCAGTCTGGCTACGGGTGGAGGAGACTGGACTGTGGGAAAGCAAGAGGCAGCAGCGGGGAAGCGACAAATGCAGAAGTACAGGCGGGGATGATCAGAGTAGGGGAGAGGGCGACGGAGAAGAGTAAAAGTCAGGATGTGCTTGGCAGGCAGCCCTGCCAGCACACCTTGATGGCAGGGGCCTGGGAGTGGGGAGGATAAGCGAGAAGTACCCTGGGGGTTTTGACTAAGGCAGTTAGTTAGCTCCCAGCACCACTCAAGTGGGAAAGATCTGCTAAAGAATGAGTTTTCGGGGGAAAAAAGAAAAGCTGTACATTAGAAATGTATGAGCTGCTAAGACCCCCATGTGCCTGCTGGCTAAGTCTTAAGTTCAGGCAAGATGAAGGGCGAGGGTCTGGGAACTGCCTGACAAAAGGGTCCTTAAAGCAAAGGGAGCAGAAATAAACTGGGAAGAGGGTACAGGCAGCGAGCAGGGGACAGGGGTCGAGGAACACTCCCCTCTCTCACTCACTCACTAGCTCTTCAGGACCTTCGTCAAACTGAGGGACCTAGAGAGGAGCCACGTACTCCTGCGAGAGAAGGAAACCTGGTTGTCCCAAGGTAGGTGAGGGGAAGAGAGGCAGAATTGGGCCACGTGGGTATCGGCACTTTCTGTGTGCCAGGCTTCACCTACTTTAGTTACACAGCCGTCCCAGCAACCGTCTCACAGGGTGGGTACCATCACCCTGTGGGTGCCCCACACCGATGAGGAAGGAGGCCTGTCAATGACGGATCCAGGATTCACATTCATGCAGCCCCATAACCATGCCTCTACCATAAAGAAAAATCACCGGCAAAGAACACTGCAGAAGCCCAACTTTTAATCATCCATACATGCAGTGCCTGGCACACAGAAGATATTGAAAGGATTTGCTGAGTAAACGAGGATCATGGCTTAGAAGTCAATCGTACCCACTGGAATGGAAAAAAAAAAAAAAAAAAACTACAGAATTAAAAATACCAAATGGGAAAGAATTGGGTCAGCATTAAACAAGCTTTGGGAGACATTTCCATATAAGCCATTGAGCTACTCTACATACAGAGCTCAAGGTTTCTATTTAACAAAAGAATAATAATTCAATGGCACCTGAATAGCTCCAAAGAGTTCGCAGATCTCCCAAGCAATCTAATGTACACCTGGGAGCGGCCAGCAGGATGTGTAGTTACATTTGTACAGTAACTGTCTGTCTCTCTCTGTCTATCGCTGATGGCCTGAGGACCATATGGGTGATCTTATGGCTCCCAACTGAAGTTTCTGGGTCTATAATTAAGAAGCACATGTCTCCTTCTTCTTAAAAGTTACAGAAAACCCTATCATTTGCACAAGTCTTTCATTTCACTTTTAGATTCTCAATCTGCCAAGTGTGGCCCACTAGGAAGAGATCTGGAGTCAAACCGTCTGAGTTCAGGTTGTAGTTACAAGCTAGACTTGAACTTCTTCATCCGCGAAAGGAGGACTCCCACTCTAAGACTGTGAGTGAGAAACAGCATAAAACTAGCTCAAATCTACTTCAATTGCACAACAGTGTACCAGTGTCACAGCTTCACAGCACTGACTGAGGCACAAACAAGGCTCCTGAAACCTGTCTCCTTTCACTCCTGGCCCCCAGCTGTGTCTGGAGCTGCCAATGGAAAAGCGAAGGGGGCGGAAGGGGGCGGAAGAGGGCGGGGAGGCCCTCTCCTCTGCACTGACCTTCCTGCAGAATCAGCTGAATACAATGGTCAAGACCAGAAGCCCACATTAACACCTAAAGAAAGGTGAAAACAAACATGCCAAAAGCCCAGCTACATTTCAGGGAGGATCTTTAGATACATGGTTCAGAAAATGTTTTAATTCTGAAGTTAGAAGTCCTTCCCTCGTAGCTATGTAAGTCACAAATGTGAACTCATTTCTTTCATGTAAAGTGGAGGCTACAGTGATCGCCTCAGTTATTTCAAATGTGTGTTGGAAGATTCAAAAGTGAACATGTGTAAATATTTGGTTAACTCATCTGGACTCCTGATACACAGATTACCCGAAGCGGGTGGGGAACAGCCTACCACTCCCTGGTTACCTCCTCACTCATTTCCAGACGAACTAGGCTAATAAGCTGTGCCCATTCTGTGATGTGACCAAGAAAGTGCTGACTCTGAGTCCTTCAACCCAGACAATGAGGAACTGCCTCTAGACTTCTTGATCCTGGTATCAGTATGCCCATTAGTAAATACACACAACACTAAATCTGCTCACAATATAATACTCAGAACCCAGCTTCCTGTGTAGAGAGTGAACTCCAGAAGCTTATAGGTTTCTCAAGTTCTGGTGGTGGAAGGTCAGAGGGAAAAAAAAAAAACCACAAACGGGGCTTCCCTGGTGGCTCAGTGGGGAAGAATCTGCCTGCCAATGCAGGAGACGTGGGTTCCATCGCTGATCCAGGAAGGTTCCATGTGCTGCAGAGCAACTACGCTTGTGCACCACAACTACTGAGCCTATGCTCCGGGGCCTGGAACCACAACTACTGAAGCCCATGTGCCCTAGAACCCAAGTTCTACAAGAGAAGCCACCACAATGAGAAGCCCTTGCACTGCAACAAAGAGAAGCCGCCATTCACTGCAGCTAGAGAAAAGCCTGCAGAGCCGCAAAGAACCAGAGGGCCAAAAATAAATAATCAAAAGAACAAAAACAAACCCACAAATAACCAGGATGCCTCCTAGCCTACCCTGGGGGCTGAGCTCAAACTGGGAAAGCTCATCCTTCCTGCTTTAATGAACGTGACTTAGAGAGCTGACTCAACAGGGCAAAGGAAACAGTCCTGGCCACTTGAAACTGGGGAAGAGAAGTGTGCCGCACTTAAGCAGAAATGATAGCCACAGAGGACACCACATACGTGCCAAACAATAATTTTCTGCTAGTCTGTCAACAAATTACATGTAATCAGCATCACTGATCTTTTCTATTTAAAGTTCTTCAGTGTCTAAAAACTACTTTTTTAAGTGCTACTTTTAGCCAAGCAAAGAGTCAAGGACTAGCTCAGAGGGAAGTACCACGATGTACAGATTTTCTGAATGCAAATCATGACTTGGTCTGCAAGTGATTTATAAATTCCTTTCAGGTAGGATGCCCAAAAGAGTGGCACCCCAGGGATATTTCAGCTGCTCATGATTGCCCAAGATGAACTATCTGGAATGAGGACCTGTACTGAAAAGTCTATATCCAGAATACAAATAGTACAAAATCCTACAGACAAGGGAAAGGCATTCACAGATGAGGGAGGCCTAATGGATCTAATAAGGCAACTCAAGATCTATAATGACAAGCATTACTAGAACTCTGATGACAGAGACCTAGGCGCCAGCACGCAGCCAGCAGCCATCCTCAGTGTGAAACCTGACACACTGCTCTCCTCCTCCTCGAAGCTGGCATTCTGACTCAGCCAAGGGTCACAGAGGGGGATTTCTGGACGGGAATAAGACTTTTTTTCTAAAACTCAGAAAGAGCCTTCAGTTGTTGGACACCTGTCCTGTAAACATCTCAAACAGATGAAAGAGACGCTTTCAAATTATGGTGCTGAAGAGGACTGTTGAGAGTCCCTTGGACTGCAAGGAGATCAACCCAGTCAATCCTAAAGTAAATCAACCCTGAATATTCACTGGAAGGACTGATGCTGAAGCTGAAGCTCCAATACTTTGGGCCACCTGATGTGAAGAGCTGACTCATTAGAAAAGACCCTGATGCTGGGAAAGACTGAAGGCAGGAGGAGAGTGGGCAACAGAAGATGAGATGGTTGGATGGCATCACCGACTCAACAGACATGAGTTTGAGCAAACTCCAGGAGATAGTGAAGGACAGGGAAGCCTGGAGTGCTGTAGTCCATGGGGTTACTAAGAGTCAGACACGACTTAGCGACTGAACAACAACTAAGAGCAGATTAGCTCATCCTAAATCTACATTTTATAAATGCAGAAACTGGGCACAGAAGCAGCAGATTATTTCTCAAATGTCAATCACTGATGAAGAATAAATAAAAGATTAGTCAGTCGTGAAATCCAAGCTACCCTCCACCTACAACTGCCCCCACCCACCTCAGCAGTTCCAGAACCTACTCTCAGAGCCAGCCTGGCAGGGTGTCAACAAGGGTGAAGTCTCTTCCATAAATGTGCGTCTAGTACATGGTCTGGTCACTGCTCGGAAACCTCTGCTAAGGAGATGTGGGCAGCAGAGGGAGGCAACTTCAAGAATAAAATGATCACCTTGATGCCATCATGCCTTACGTTACAGTGAAGAAACAATCCAGAGAGAAATGTCTACCATGGATCAAAACAAAAACCAGCCCACAGAAATATTCCTGGAGGTGTAATGTCACTTTAACAAACTTTATAAACCTGCAATGTAATTTACTTTTTGCAGCTCAATGACACCGAACCATGTCCACCCTGAGCTGTTGCAGATTCTAACAGTTCAAACAAAAGGGAACATAAAAAAAAAAAAAAAAAAATCACTGAAGTTGGAATGCATTTGAAGACCAAACAGGTATTGGCCTTTCTGAAACTGGCAGGAGACTAATCACCACCAAAACGGATTTATCCCTGAGCTGATCCATGGCCAAATGTTAGTAGTTTAATACACATGAGAATTCTGCCCCTAGGAGAGCCTGTTACCTTAAATCTCTGAGGTTGGTGAAACTGAATTGTGGCCCTTTTCTGATCAAAATCTTGTCTCAGCTGAAGAAAGTGCACTCTGCCATCTTTATTTAAAACCTTCTTCTTCCCGTGGACACAGCGGCAGACGTTCACGTCTTTCCCGTAGTATATACCCCAGCTGCACAGATTCTTCAGGTCAGAGAGCCTAAACAGGGAATGGTAGTACGTGGCCAATGCAGGGTCGTCTCTCTGGATGAGGAGGGGTTTCTGCTCCCAGAATTCCTTGAAAAACGTCTCTGTCTTGATGGGCGAGATGAAACTTTCAAAGAGGCCACTGGGGCTGTCGAAGTTCAAAGGGGAAGAAGGTCCACAGGCTGCCTCCACCTTCATCTGCTTAGGAACAGGCCCTTCCTCCTTCCGATCCCCTGCAGGCCTTGCTTTCTTTAGCATCGCTGTCTTCAAGACAAGGCACAGAGGAAATGCAAACCTGCCAGAAGAACAAGACCCATGCGTTTAGGTTTCCCGGGGCCAGTGTCAGAGGATCACGTACACGCGACCTGCGCGACTACCAGGCCCTTCGTGTGCACATTTCCTAAGTCAAGGCCATTTCCTCCAGGGTTAACACACAACCTGAAGCCGACACCATGTCTTCCAGGGTGTGATTCCGCCTCAGACACCACGCAGAGCACATAGTCATAGAAAGGGAAGCCTGTTTCCTTGCACACAAGCACTAAGTCATGGAATTCATTATTTATTAGAGGTATAATTATCCCAAGTTAAATGATTCAACTATCTCAGCAGTTTCTAGTCACGGTTTTAGCCTGTGGGCATTGACACAGCAAAGTCAAAATCTTAAAATTTGGCTTTAATCAGCAGCAGGTCCCAAATCTAATTAGATGCAACTGAGTAATAAACACTTGGCTCAATCCAGAGCCGCCCACAGCCAGGTGCTCCCTGCCACAGCCCCGCCGGCTGCTTCCTGGGGGCCACCTGGGCCAGTGGTGCCACCTCGTGGCTAGACCAGACCCTGCCCGCTCCCGAGCCTGCCTCAAGCACCTGGACTGCCTCACTCCAAACCTCAGCTTATTCCTGAAAACTGCCACTTTATCAGAAACATCCCATTAAAAAATAAAACAAACAATTAGACACTGAAAGTGAAGGGTAAGACAGTCATATCCCAAGGCTTTAAAAAAGCTATAACTTTTTAACTAAAATAGCAAAAGGCATACTAAAATGGCAACATCATTAATATCTAATGCAGCCCTCCACCCTCCAGCTTCCAGGTGCGCACACATCCCCTGGGAGCACAGGTCTCAGGTGGGACTGAGATTCTGCATCTTCAGCAAGCCCTCAGGTAACGATACTGCTGGGGGGTCACAGACCACGCTTGAGTAGCAAGAGGATGTACCTTCCTCATATTGCCAAAGGTCTCTCAGAACTGCGAGACCAAGCCATAACTGTTGTCATATTTACATGGAGGGGCCCTTCATTTGGATTTCAAGAATACTTCAATTATAGGAGTTCCCTGAAACAGCAAAATTCTATTTTAAAGTACATTTATTTCTAGGGGAGAGGGTCCACTGCTTTTACCATATTCTTAAAGAAGCCCCCATCAACCAAAAAAGATTAAGAAGCATTGTGCTTGTAAAAAAAAAAAAAGTTTTTCCCAAATACTGGCAATTTATTTATAAATGTTATGCTTTCCTATGTTGTTGGGCTATCAATAATTTTCTGTTCTTCTGTCATGATAACTAAGCCATATTTCAGCTACACTGTGGACTGAGAATAATCAATGGACTGGTCTGGGAAGTACATACCCGAACAACATGTTACACATTGCAATAATAATCTATAAATTTATAATTGATAAATTCAGAATAAATCTATAAAATAAACTTAGAATTAATCCCTTTGTCTAGTGTATGAGCCCATTAGTCACTTAGTGGTCGTCCTGCTGATCAGATCGACTGCTTCAGTATCAAGCTTGTGCTCACATGACCCTCATTTTACTTGATAATGGCCCCAAAGTGCACAAGTAATGATGCTGGCAATTCGGATATTCTCTTACCGTGTCTAATTCATATATTAAAGTTTATTATAGCTAACTGTGAATAGCGGAAATGCACAGTTTATACAGACTTCATTGCCATCCATGGTTTCAGGCATCTTTGGGGGACCTTAAAACATTATCAGCCATGGATAAGGAGGCACTACTCTGTAAAACTCACTAGTGGCCTCATTTTAGCTTCTAAATTTTATGCCCACAAACAGTTCCTTCAAAAGATCAAGTGGTTTTGATAGGAAACACAGGACCAAGTGTTTACAATACAAATTGACACTAAAAGCTTGCATGGAAGAGTAAGGAGTTAAGCTTTTTTCCTGGTGGTGGGCTTCAGATATATCACTGATAAGATACATTTGCTGAAAATGTTTCATATTCCTTTTAAGTTAAACAGACCAGTTTGCTTTCTCAATTGAAGAATCAAAGCTTTGATAAGACAAAGTACTGCTACTACTTGGAGCCCAGAAGTGAGGTAGAAATACAAGGACAAATGAAAGCAGACTCAGTGAAGAGCACCGCTTGTGCAAAAGAGTTACCTACTATCCCTTGAGGACTTCCCTGCTGGCTCAGTGGTAAAGAATACGCCTGCAGTGTGGGAGACCCAGGTTCAATCCCTGGGTCAGGAAGATCCTCTGGAGAAGGAAATGGCAACCCACTCCAGTATTCTTGCTTAGAAAATTCCGTGGACAGAGGAACCTAGCAGGCTGCAGTCCATGGGGTTCCAAAGAGTCGGACGTGACTGAGCATGCACGTATGCACTATCCCTTGAAAGTCAGTATGTGCAGATGTCTGGGCTGGGAACTTAGATTTCAGAAGTGTTCCTAACACCACTAACTGAAAAGAGGGACTCACTGTGACTTCACTCTTTGGACAAACAATGTGATTATATGCAGTTATATGCCAGGCAGAGGTATCTACATGATGAGCCCCCAGTAAAAGCCCTGGACACTGAACATCGAATGAGCTTCCCTGGTCGGCAGTATCTCACATGTGCTATCACAACCAGCTGCCGCATCAGTGAAGCGCTTGGTCTCCATCTGCTGTAAAAAATTAGCTGTGAGTCCTAGCAAACCACTGGCCCAGGAGATGGTTCAGGGACCCCTGACATGCTGCTCACATTTAACTGTTAAAAACTGTTAGGCTGCCTCAGAAGGTCTGCGTCATTAAAGGTACTCAGTAATGAAAAAGCAATTTCATATTCAGCCACACATTTCTTATCCCTCACAACTGGTCACTTTTAACTTTACTTAAGGAATGCAAGCAGCAGGAAGATGTAAACAAAAGGTTTGTATTTTTTAAGCACAATATACGAACACAG
Organism: Bubalus bubalis; assembly: GCF_019923935.1. Classification (NCBI taxonomy): domain Eukaryota; kingdom Metazoa; phylum Chordata; class Mammalia; order Artiodactyla; family Bovidae; genus Bubalus; species Bubalus bubalis. The sequence continues at coordinate 87,588,859 of NC_059157.1, forward strand.
TATACGCATATTCACTAAAAAGTGTGGTGAAACAAAGTGTGCAGAATACTTCAGCCAAAAAATAAGATCACTTGAAGCATTTTTCCCATCACAATCAGTAACAAAATAAATCCCAACAGTGCCTAACAAATGCTTTTGTTAGAATATGAATTTCACTACTTTTACTGCCAAAACTTACATCATTTATTGTTTCTCTGTGTTCATATTGAAATGATTTGAGGCTCAGTTAATTGGAACCTAGCTTAGAGGTTACTAGGCAAACTTACTATTTCTGATTCTCACATTACCCATATTGTAAGACAACCATTCTTTTTAACAGCTTGTGGGAGGTCGAGAGGAGAACAGATGACATACTCCACCACATTAAACACACAAAAATAGCAAGCTCTATCACAATTTCAGAAACAAAAAGTTAAAAAGAAAAAAGAGCTGTGTGTCTTGAAAGAAATATAGGAACTAAACAAGAGAATACTTTGGAAAAATACAGCCAACACAAGTCTGCCTCTAAACCTCACAGACCACCCAATCAGAAGTTAAAAGTAAATATTTTTATAAAGCTACAAGAGGAAAAAAAAAGCCAGCTTTTAAAAAGCATCTGTTTCCAATTTGAGTTGACTATAGCATTAAAGAAGCTTCCCAGGTGGCGCTAGTGGTAAAGAACCCACCTGCCAATGCAAGAAACCTGCAAGAGATGCAGGTTCGATCCCTGGGTTGTGAAGATCCCTTGGAGCGGGTAATGGCAACCTACTCCAGTATTCTTGCCTGGAGAATCCTGTGGACAGAGGAGCCTGGTGGGCTACACTCCATGGGGACGCAAAGGGTTGGACACAACTGAAGCGACTTAGCAGCAGCATAGCATTAAAGTGTAAAAATATTAAATCAAAAGAAAAGATTCAAGGTTCCTATTTTACTAACTGCCCACAGATGAAACACAGCCACTAATCTAAACAATTTGAAGGATTAAACTCCACAAGAAAATCAATATTGATACCCATTCTACAGCCAGAAAACACAAACAAAATCTTAATATTTTTAAGTGCCCTAACGTTCTTTTCTATGGTAATAGTCACTGACCAGAGGTCTTAAGGCAGGATACCTATCTGCACATTCCCAGAGCTAGTACAGAGCAGGACACATAGGAGGGTCCTCAAACACTTGCTGAGTGCATTTCTTTTTCACCTTTTGGATACAATTTTGGAGGGAAAAAAATCTCAAAAGCCTTACATAAAACAGAGTTGGGGGAAAACAGATAGTTTGTTCAGTGGGGTTATTCTTATAATGGCAGCCCAAGCTTGGGTAGTCCAGTCTTTTCAGACCTGAAAGGCACCTTAGCCATCACCAACCAGAAGGAGGTGTGTCTTTTAATCTCCAGAGCTGTGTTTTACAGACTGTAGTCAAGTCACCAGGAAAGCTTGTTAGTATGCAAATTTATGGGCCCCTTATCAAGCCTATTTAGCATTTCTGGGAGCCAAGGCCCAGAAACCTGCAGTAACTCAGTCAAAACAAAAGTTTTTTTTTTTTTTAAGTTATCCGCAGTAATTTTAGAAGTTTTAAAATTTTAAAAAGTTATCCGCACTAACATAGAAGAAGATCTAGGCAAACTCAAGCTCGGTTAATTACACTCAAATAAGCTGACAGAAATGATACATCATCACCTGTAACATGGTTCCCTACTGCTGCTGCTGCGTCGCTTCAGTCGTGTCTGACTCTGTGCGACCCCACAGACAGCAGCCCACCAGGCTCCCCCGTCCATGGGATTCTCCAGGCAAGAACACTGGAGTGGGTTGCCATTTCCTTCTCCAATGCAGGAAAGTGAAAAGTGAAAGTGAAGTCACTCAGTCGTGTCCGACTCTTAGCGACCCCATGGACTGCAGCCCACCAGGCTCCTCCGTCCATGGGATTTTCCAGGCAAGAGTACTGGAGTGGGATGCCATTGCCTTCTCCAACAAGGTTGCCTCAGTCAGTCAGTTCAGTTGCTCAATCATGTCCAACTCTTTGCAACCCCATGAACTGCAGTATGCCAGGCCTCCCTGTCCATCACCAACTCCTGAAGTTCACTCAAACTCATGTCCATCGAGTCGGTGATGCCATCCAGCCATCTCATCCTCTGTCGTCCCCTTTTCCTCCTGCCCCCAATCCCTCCCAGCATCAGAGTCTTTTCCAATGAGTCAACTCTTCGCATGAGGTGGCCAACGTACTGGAGTTTCAGATTTAGCATCATTCCTTCCAAAGAAATCCCAGGACTGCTCCTTCAGAATGGACTGGTTGGATCTCCTTGCAGTCCAAGGGACTCTCAAGAGTCTTCTCCAACACCACAATTCTTCGGCTCTCAGCCTTCTTCACAGTCCAACTCTCACATCCATACATGACCACTGGAAAAACCATAGCCTTGACTAGACGGACCTTTGTTGGCAAAGTAACGTCTCTGTTTTTCAATATGCTATCTACGTTGGTCAAAACTTTCCTTCCAAGGAGTGAGCATCTTTTAATTTCATGGCTGCACTCACCATCTTCAGTGATTTCGGAGCCCAAAAAAATAAAGTCTGACACTGTTTCCACTGTTTCCCCATCTATTTCCCATGAAGTGATGAGACTAGATGCCATGATCTTAGTTTTCTGAATGTTGAGCTTTAAGCCAACTTTTTCACTCTCCTCTTTCACTTTCATCAAGAGGCTCTTTAGTTCCTCTTCACTTTCTGCCATAAAGGTGGTGTCATCTGCATATCTGAGGTGATTGATATTTCTCCCGGCAATCTTGATTCCAGCTTCTGCTTCTTCCAGCCCAGCGTTTCTCATGATGTACTCTGCATATAAGTTAAATAACCAGGGTGACAACATACAGCCTTGACGTACTCCTTTTCCTATTTGGAACCAGTCTATTGTTCCATGTCCAGTTCTAACTGTTGCTTCCTAGGCCGACCTAAAAGATTTCTCTTGGGGGATGTTTATCAAGACAGGGAAAAGCGGTTCTCCTATTGACCTAAAGCAGGGATTGGCACTTATCTTTTCAGTTCTATCTTAGAAATAATGGATTGAACCTCATTAATACATTTTAGTAATCATGACTTGTTACAATGGATGAGGGCTGAGAACCAAAACTATCCAAGCGATGGTGGAAGACGCTTGAAAAATCAGGTTTTTCCACTTAAAGATAAGCCCAGTGAAATCAAAGGCCTGGCGCTGAATTTACAGCTGATTTTTGGAGTAGTCAGGAGGCTTCCCAGATGGTGCAGCAGTAAAGAATCTAACTGCTAATGCAGAAGATCCAGGTTCCATCCCTGGGTTGGGAAGATCCTCTGGAGAAGGGAATGGCTACCCACTCCAGTATTCTTGCCTGGAAAATCCATGGGCAGAGGAGCCTGGCGGATACAGCCCATGGAGTCGGAAAGTCGGACATGACTGACCACTCACGCAGGCACGCACTGGAGACAGCAAAAGCCAAGCCAACACTTCCAGAAAACACATGAACCACCAACCTGATCTCATTAACCTGATAGATGACCCGACAGCAGTCGGGGAGCCATTCTAGAAATATTCAGTGAGGAAAAAACGTCTGGGAGGGTAAAGTGTCATTTATAAAGTCAGTGTGGGGCGAGAAAAAGGCAGCTGTCTCTGCCCGAACTTCAGGTTTCCCTGCGGTAAAGCCCGGGGCTCTTAGGCCCGCCAGGGAGCACAGCCCACGTGGTGCCCGCGCTCCCAAACCGCCGGCCACGAGTGCGAGAGCGGGCATCACACTCGCTGCGAAACCTGCGAACTTTCGTGTGCTTGTCCAGTCTCAAGACCACCAGCCGAGCACGTGGCTTCTCTCAGTGCCTAGGCCACTCCAGACCCTAACCCCGATCTGAGCGGCGCCAAACCGGCGTGCGCAGTCTCCGTGTGCAGGGCCCAGCGAACACCAGCGCTCTCCGGCCGGGGCCGGGGTGCACCGAAGCTCCCGGCCCGAGTCCTGTGGTTCCCCCCTACCCGGATCTTGCTCCACCCACACTCGCGCTTGGGCGTCGGGAGAATGAGCACCAACCCAGACAGCCTAGAGGCGGACGCCAGGCCGGGACGGAAGCACTCACCGGATTCAAGGCACTTGCGCGCGGCCTCCAGCGTAACGGTCGGCTACGCGAGCCAGGGGCGGGCCTGCGCGGCGCGGGCCCGGGGCGGGGCGGCGCGGCGCGGGCGCGGCGCGCGCATGCTCGGGGCGACCCCTCCTCTCTGAGCCGGCCTCCCGGCTGGCTAACCGAAGGAGGTAGGGGCCACTCCTAGTGTCTACGTGCGGAAGGGTGTTTGGAGTTCATCCCTATAGATTTCTTTTTTTGCTATTAAAGGAAATAAATGAGGGCTTTTCTTGAATTGGTGAGGCATGAGGCTCAGGGTTTGGGGGGACGTGATCTAGTACAATCCTGTTCCTTTAATGAATGGAGAAACTGAGGCCGGAAAGGGGGAAGTGAGCTGCCCAAGTTTAAGGAGCTAGTTAGTGGTGCAGGTTCTCCATCGCTTTCTTTGGGGCGCTCTGCTACGCTGTGTTGCTTTGTACTAAGTCAACTGTAATTTGTATCATGTTGCTCCCGGAGAGAGAATAATGATTTAAAAAGGATACTGGAAATTCTTGAGACCGGCTGTAAAAGCAAAGAACAAAAAGGAATGATTTGAGTAACTACGGCCTAACACTCTCCTTTTGACTCATCGGGACTTTTGGGCGGGGAGGCCTGGAACCAGTGGGCAGAGGATCAACTAACTGTTCACCTTTGCTCTGGCCTGTGCAATTTTTGCTCTCCAGACAGCCAGAGGGGACACAAAGGAAGTCCTTATTTCATTCTGTTAAGATGATTGAGACCAGAAGCTGTTTCTGATGGTCAAGTGACAAGCAAATGGGAACAAAGTATACCCTTATCTTATGCTTGTCAAAACTAACAATAACGAATATTTCCAAAAGTGAATGCATAAACTGTGATGAAATAACTTGTATAGGAGTATACCTAATGAAATTTTTACTTGAAATTTTAATGAAAGCGCTAAAACAGGAGACATCTACCATTGTTGACCATATACCATTTCCCACACACTTTTAAAAGCTGTGTACTCAAACTTACTAATCCATACAAAAATCTACGAGAATGCTACAGTTATCTAATTTTGCATGGGAGGAAAAGGAGGTACCAGGAGACTAAGTTATTAGCCAAAGGCAGGCTTTCTTACCATGGGCACTACTGACATTCGGGGCCAATAATTCTTTCTTGTATAGAGATGACCTGCATTGTAGCAGCATCCCTGGCCTCTACCCCTTATATGCCAGTGGTACCCACACCAAGTTGTGACAGCCGAAAAAGTCTCTAGACCCTACATAATTTCTCTGTGGCGAACCACTACTTTAGTAGTAGCCCCCACCCAGCGTTTAACGTCATACTATAATGCAGTTACATGCCACACTTCTCAAGAGGAGGTGCTCGATACTGCCCTGTAGGACTCACTGAAAAGACCTGAACAGGTTCCATGAGCAGCACCCACAGTCAGAGTATATAAAGAGAAGACTGGAAACTGACGGGCAGATTGTGCATCAGTGTAGCAGAGATTGCTGTAGCATTTCCCTGCCTCGCACAGAGTCGGACACGACTGAAGCGACTTAGCAGCAGCAGCAGCAGAAGCCCAAGACAACTGGCAGGGACTCCTGAACCAACAGAGAGACCTGGGGCATCTGCAGGCCATCTTGAGCAGCTGGCTGTTTGCTGAGCTGTGGGCTGTGCTGGTCTGCTCCAGGGCTGCTATCAGAGGAGATCCCAGTGTGTTTACAAAGGTCTTAGATCCTTGAGTCATGGCTTGGAGTTGAAGGAATGGCTTTTGAACAGAAACCCAGGTGGCTGCTTCTTGCCTGGAGGATCCTGAAGGACGGGGCAGCGCTCTGAGGCCCAAGTGCCCCTCTAGCACCCTTTGTCAAATTAAGGACCATTGAGCATCCTCTGGGTGGAGTGGGTGCTGTGCAAAGTACCTGGGTTTGGTACATCTGGATGGTACCCTGTCAAAGAGAGTGACATAGCAGGTGATGAAGGCCAAGCATTAAGAGGCAGAGGGGTCCACTGGCATGGACCAGAAAGGAGGTATGGGGCCACAGGAGGTCCGTCAGCAATCTCAGGGTTAATTTCAATGCACCCCAATGTGTAGACCACTAAAAGAACCTTTGTCTGCATCTCTTGAAAACATCAACATTTGAACACCTGTTATCAGGCTAGCTATATAATTGGTGGAGCTCAGTGTGAAATGAAAGCATGGAGCTTCTTCCAAAGGGAGGGGTAAAGTAAAGTGAAAGTGTTAGTCACTCAGTCGTGTCCGACTCTTTGTGACCCCATACACTGTAGTCCGTCAGGCTCCTCTGTCCATGGAATTCTCCAGGCAAGAATACTGGAGTGGGTAGCCATTCCCTTCTCCAGGGAATCTTCTGACCCAGGTATCGAACTCAAGTCTCCTGCATTACAGGCAGATCCTTTACTGTCTGAGCCACCAGGGAAGTCCAAGTGTCATTAAAGATACTAAAAATTAAAATGGTTCCTTTCTTTTGCCTCCTGTTTATCTACTACAATGGTGCTGTTTTCAATTTGCAGTATTTAATGTCATGTTCTTAGGAGCATAGGAATACTTGAAAGGTGAATGCAGACACGCAGGAGGGCCCTTCGGTGCTTCTTGGAGCCAAGTATGCACAGGAGCACCCGCCTCACAGGCTGTCGAGTTCTCCCACTTGTTAAACATTGGTCCCACACTGCTGTGCCCTGGCCAGGGGTGGGGAAACCAATCCCTGAGGAACTGGTCACAGCTCCAACCCACAGCAAACCAGCTGGAGACTGCAACCTTCCATCTGGGGCACACTCCTTACCTGGATGGTGTGGTTAGAGGCTTGCCCCAGTCCAGTCACCCTCCAAACACACCATGGCACTGCCAGCTCAGGGCAGTTACAGGGTGTGGGATGTGCACCCAGTCCAACCCCACCCGCCACCCCTGATCTGTGTACCTGCCTCTCCTGGGGCAGAGGGAAGCCAGGGACATTGGTTGCCATGGGGATGGGGGTTGGTTGGGTGGGGAGTCTGGGAAAGCAAGGTCCAGAACCGATCTCAAAAGGTGGGAGGCAGAAGTGTACATGCCAAGCCTGGTACATGCAAGTTGTTCCAAAAGTCTTCCCTTCAAAAACAGAGTCAAAGATTATGTTATTCACAATTTCAAGATAGCCACTGCAGAGTATTAAACTCCAAGGGTGAGGCCCTGTGTGAGGGCACTGGCTGTCTGCCCAAGAGATAGGCCCTACCTGCTACCCAGAGGACATCAACAAAGTCAGCTCAAATACATATCATTTCAGTAAAACACTTACCAGTTCTTTCCCTATTCCTCCTCATCCATTCCCGGCCCCTGAACCTGGTGGGATGGGAGGAGGGTGGGAGGCAGGGAGGTATGAAAGAGCGGATTCTACACTATTCCTTGGACAGTTTCCTCGATTGAGGGTGCAGGCCTGAGCTGGCAGGAAGGAAAACAGACCTAAATCAGTCTATGCCTGAAAGTTAGCATCGCTGTTATCAAAGTGAGTGAGTGGTGTGTGTATTGTGTGCTTGTTGACTGATGACTGGACTGATTGACAATTCAAAGTATCCAAGAGGCAATGGAATTCACCTGAGAAGTCAGCAAGGGGCAGAGAAGGAATCACCAATAAAGCATGTTTAACAATGACTGATGAAAAATACAGCCATTTTCTGCTGGTACCTCCAAGTTCCAATTGTTTCACAGAAAACTATGGTTCAACAATGTGATAAATGGTAACCAAGTGGAACTCACTGGAAATTTCTCATCAGTAAAATCACTGCATAAAAGGGGTAAATGATAAAGTCATAAGAGTAATTTGAAATGGGTTATTTGAGTCAAGATGGCATATTGTATTGATTGCTTAGTGACTGTCATGTAATTTAATTGCTTTGATTACCCAAAGACACATCATTTTTTGTTCAAATGAGCAATAGTTATCTGATTGCATCAATCTAGACCAGGATATTATCCAAAATAATCAAAGATAATTAACTCTACATTCAAATCAAATCTTTTCCCAAGATATATCAGACTTTAAAGAGTTCATTTTATGGGTCAATCACATTTTTAGCTTCCACTTTGGCCTTTCCTTTGTTTTATTTTTCTCTCCTACATCAAATCCATATTATCTTTACAGGTCATATTAAATTATTAGGGCTTGTTTTCACAAAGTCTTCTCTTTTCTACCTGAATTGCATATTTATTTAAAAGGTGTTTATCATGATCCAAGCAAGCCTCCTTTCACCTTGATTCAGCATTTAATTTAAATATGGCCTCATTCAAGATATATCTAATTAACAAAACATATTTTAAGTTATTTTGGGGTGGTATGATAGCTCTAACAATGTATTTAATGAGTGGTGTTAATAACACTTCTTTATTAAATTGCAAAATGTGTGAAACACCTGCATTAATGCTCTCTGAAGAAGCGAAGAAATCAATGTGGATGCAAGAACTTCTTTCTTCAGATGCCTTGTTCAGCTAGTCTTCTTGGTGCTATTAGAACGTATATGCCACTTTTAAAGGACACAGGCTTGCATATCAATCTCAGAAAGCCTTATTAGTTCACACTAGGTTTAAAAATTGTTGCTAATGACATTATAACTCCATCTACTTTTGACTGCCTAAGGCAAGAAGTGATCAGCTAAGTAGCACAATTTTGTAGGAAGCCTTTGAAGCACTCTTGTACAAATAAGTTTCTACATTGATCCTAGGTTTTAAAGTAATAGCTCATCCTTCAAAAGACCTGATAATAAAACACAGTCCCATTTTTTTCCCTAAAACAAATTAAGTAGCGATATATTGAAAGGAAAACTGGCAGTTTTTTCCCAGTGACTGTGAAATCTGCCATCACTTTTGGCCCCATCATTGACCAAAAGCATTATGATTAAGCAGGGGATTGAAGAACACCTGATGATGCTGAACTTTTTCTGAAGTTCCTGTGTTCTTGCAAAGTGTAGCAAAGGTTGAAACCTACCCCCACCATTTTATTTTCTGAGAAATGGCCACCTTGCTTTCATACATTCTGAGTTAACCCCCACCATTCCCTTTCCTCAGTGGATATGACTCTTTTGTTTCTCTCTTGTTTATAGCTCTCTTTGGATTTCTCGGTCCCCTTCCTTTTCTTTGAGATGTTCCTAATTATGAACATCCTTCCTATTTCAATAGCCTAAAAAAAAAAAACCATCTCCTTAATTATTCCATGCATTTTGTCTCTCATAACTTCTTTACAAGAGGAAAAAAATATTCAAGTTCTTTATCAAATCCAGGGAAGTCAAACTGCAATTGGAAAGTGATAGGACTTTGAGGAGATGGGAATACCAGACCATCGTACCTGTCTCCTGAGAAACCTGTATGCAGGACGAGAAGCAACAGTTAGAACTGAACATGGAACAATGGACTGGTTCCAAATTGGGAAAGGAGTACATCAAGGCTTGTCACCCTGCTTGTTTAACTTATACGCAGAGTACATCATACAAAATGCTGGGCTGGATGACTCACAAGCGGGAATCAAGATTGCTGGGAGAAATACCAACAACCTCAGATATATATGCAGATCTGAGTGAAGAGGAAATAAAGAGCCTCTTGATGAAGGTGAAAGAGGAAAGTGAAAAAGCTGGCTTAAAACTCAACATTTGAAAAACTAACATCGTGGCATCCAGCCCCATCACTTCATGGCTAATAGATGGGGGAAAGTGGAAACAGTGTCAGATTTCATTTTCTTGGGCTCCAAAATCACTGCAGACAGTGATTGCAGTCATGAAATTAAAAGACACTTGATACTTTGAAGAAAAACTATGACAAACCTAGACAGCATTTTAAAAAGCAAAGACCACTTTTCCAACAAAGGTCCATGTGGTCAAAGCTATGGTTTTTCCAGTAGTCATGTATGGATGTGAGAGTTGGACCATAAAGAAGGCTGAGTGCCAAAGAATTGAAGAAGGCTGTGGTGCTGGAGAAGACTTGAGAATCCCTTGGACAGCAAGGATATCAAACCAATCAATTCTAAAGGAAATCAACTCTAAATATTCATTGGAAAGACTGATGCTGAAGCTGATACTCCAATACTTTGGCCACCTGATGCAAAGAGCTATCTCACTGGAAAAGACCCTGATGCTGGGAAAGACAGAGGGCAAGAGAAGAGAGAAGGGGGCAACAGAGGATGAGATGGTTGGATGGCATCACTGACTCAGTGGACATGAGTTTGAGCAAGCTCTGGGAGATAGGACAGGGAAGCCAGGCACACTCAGTTCAAAAGAGTTGGACACAGTTTAGCGAGTGAACAACAACAGGACTATGAAATTAGGCAGGACTTTACAGTTTGATGTAGTGTTTTAAAACAATGTTTACAAGGAGAGAGTGGGTGGCTCCATCACAAGTGAGGTAGTTGGGAATGTAACTGACTGTTTCGCCTAAGTTCCTGCCAGGAAATAACAGGAGCACCAGGTATAGAATTTTAGTTGAAATAGCAGTTTCCTTACTACCTCCTTATCTTGCTTCTTTGAGGATGTTACTTAATCTCATTGAAATTTTGACCTTCAGCATAAAACAGAATTAGATATAATTATTTTCCTCATTAATCTTCATGTAAAAAGGTACACGTGAATTTACATGTGTGTTTGTGTGTGTGATTTGAACAGGCTTATGAGTGGCACAAAACAAAACGAGAAACCTCATTCATGAAAACTCACCCGCTTGCAAGGATTAAGACAATATACCATAAACTATGATTTTGTAGCAACTCATAGGCAACTATCTGTAATCTCCATTGTTTCCCTACTTACAAAGATGGTTTGTGGCAGCAATAAAATCATGGAAGGAAGCCAGATTCCTACAAATTGGACTGCTTTAATGTAAGTATTTTATACAATACTGAAACTTCTTTTATATACAGGGAAATGAACTAAAAATAAAAAGTTCCTTCAGTGACAGTAATCTATACCCGAGAGCTTCCAGATAGATAGGTGAGCCTGACATGGCAGATTCTAATAGCAAACAGGGATTCTACAAAGAGAATAAATGCTGAAACTTGGATATGGCTAGAAACTTCATTTGTTTCTAAAATAATGTCACATAAATATTTTTTATGTTGCTAATTGCAACCCATTATAATAGCATACAGTGGAAAATAAAGCAAATGTCCCATAGGAGATGGGTTAAGTAAACGGTGGTACACTCATTCAGTGAATTGTTCTGTGCGTATAAAGATTAGTTTGGCCGGCAGGGGGTGGGGGTGGGGGAGGGGGGAGAATGGCATAGCTGTCAATGACAAAGATCAAACAAATTGAAAAAAATATTGCTTATAATCCAAGGAAGAAAACCTAGCTAAAAACAGCACAGTTTAGACACATTTTCAAACAGAATGTATGTTTAATAAGTCAGGGAGTATCCCTTTTCAGTTACCATATCCCCAACATGTTTGGTATGAGGTAAGTGAGTGAAAGTCGCCAGTCGTGTCCAACTCTTTGCAACCCCATGGACTATACAGTCCATGGAATTCTCCACGCCAGAATACTGGAGTGGGTAGCCTTTCTCTTCTCCAAGGGATCTTCCCAACCCAGGGATCGAACCCATATCTCCCGTGTTGCAGGTGGATTCTTTACCAGCTGAGCCAAAAGGTAAGCCCATGACATAAGGGTTTACATTAATAAATGAAAATACATACAAAATATTTTGTTAGAAATATATAATGTTATGCATAGAAAAAAATCTAAGAATATTCATTAAAATGAAAACTGTTTAAGTGGATTTTGTTTGCTGATTGGTGTTTTTAATTTTTATAATAGAATTGTATTTCTTTTGTAATCAGAAAAAAAGCCAATAAAGTTAAAATATATCTGCTTATAGGTTTTTTAGCACAATCCTTATAAAATAGCCTGTTTGTATATTTAGTCAGTTTATAGAGCTGGCTGGCTTTTTCTTAAGCTTGGAAAGCAACTTATTTTCTGAAATCCTCCTATTTTATCCAAGCTTATCCCTCAGCGAACAATCACACACAGTCTGCTCCAGACTGTAATCAGTAAATGAAGTGAAAATGACAATGAGGTAAGCATTATATGCTCTCTGCCACTCACAGATTTCCCAGATAAGTGTGACTTCATTCTTCATGAAATAAGAACCAAACCCAGAAACCTTGTTGCTCCCCAGCAGAAATGAAACTTACAGAAACAGCTCCGTCCTCGCTGTTATCAAGAAGTCACTGACCTGAAAAGAAAATTGAGCTAAAATCCTAGCAGCTTACTCTGAATGCTCTAATAATTCTCTTGAGCAGCAAATATATTTTAGACATTTATTACTGAAAAATAAAATGTCTGTGTTTCCAGACATTAACAAAAGTTACGTTTGGTTGGCCAACAATTGTTCATTAATGGTCCTCAAGAGGAATGTCGAGTGTAAGTGTAGTGTGATAGAGACTCATTTTTCTAGTCTAGATTGCCAAATGTATTCAATGATGCATTTGACTTTAAATTGTGAAATGAATATGCCCAAGGGAAGCATTAGATGTCCTGAATGTTACAGTTCAAATAGAAGAAAGGAGGCAATATTTGAAAAACCAGAGAGTCAGAAGAAGGGAACTGTGTAGATCTGCTTTGTTCATTTGTAGATTTGTCTCTCTCTCTCTCTCTTTTTTTTTTTTTTGGCATCAATTATATACAGAGTATATCAGAAGCAGAAATGTTAATCCAACTATAGTATTTTGCTTAAATAATAGCTACAAATTCTCAAAGATCCACTTAGGATATTAATCTGTTTTACATTTTGAAAATATAATCCTAGAAAATATTATCCCTTTTAAGTCATGCTTAAAAACTATTTAATAAATAGTTTTAAATTTTATTTATTGTCTATCTCCAATCAAATAAAGTTTTAAAATAAATTAAGTTAGCTCAACTTTGGACAGTTTCCTAGAAAAATATAATCCTTAGAAAGTTTTGAAAGAATTGGAGAGTTCTACTAAGAAAATAGAATGAAATATCCCCAAATTAGCCTGCCCATGAGGGAAATCATAATAGAGAAAGAATTTGCCTTTTGCTCCCAAGAGGAAAATAAGTTTCTGGAACATTATGTCATTAATGATAGAGAACCAAAACCAATGTTATTGGTAAACAAGTAGGATGTTATTTGTCTCTTCACCTGGCATGAAATAATTCAAATAATTTTAGCTCACTTTATGGTAAAAAATAAATGGCAAGACACCTGAAAGTAATACACTGTTTATTTCCCTTAATTCAATCCCAGAAATCAAAATAGGATGAGAAATATTTCATACTTCCTATCAAGAGCTTATCTCTAAATGGAATCTTTTTCACAAATACTTAACACGAAAACATGCACACTGTCAATCTACAAAATGAATGCTGAACACTGGAGTTTTTTTCTTCTTACCAAACATTTATTTAATACCCACCTGACCCTATTTACTTAGTTCCACCAAAGTTACTAAAGATTGCTATGGGATACATACATTTCATTCAGTGTTTTCCACTCAACCCCATGTCTGGAAGTATCTTTGTTTATAAACTAAGAGCCCACATCCCATTGTGGATGTTCTTTTCCTTCTTTTGGCATCCCTTTTGCAGAACCTCGGAAGCACAGTACATATAGCTCTACTTTAACATCCATTACGTTTATTATTGACTATAGCTGCCATTTCACTGTTCCTACTATGCTGTGCACGGACTGATGGCAGGAATGTCAGTTTGTATTCATTCTTTTAGTATATCTAACACCTAATAAAGTACCCAGTACATGTAGGAGGTCAATAAACATTTGGTAAACAAAGGCAACTAATTAAATACCTCCAAAAAGGTAGGAAAGCTACAAGATGCTATTATTGAAAATTAATGTATAATAGCAACTTAGTATTAGGATGGGAAGACTAACGTTTAGATTTTTTTGTCCTGCTTGGTGTCAATAATGCACGAAACAATAGTAAAATAGGATAAAAGACTTGATTGGAGACGGAAGAAGGAAGCTCTTCACGAGGATCTCAGCTGTGTGAGAGTCCATGGTGCCACCTTGATGCTAATATTCTTCCTCAGAAGGATCCAATGCTATCGGGAATCTGACAGCTGGCTAGCACTAAGGAAAAGAGTCGCCCTGAATAATTGGCACTGAAAAGTTTTTACTGAAAGTGAAGTCAGTCGTGTCCGACTCTTTGCGACCCCATGGACTGTAGCTTACCATGCTCCTCTGTCCATGGGATTCTCCAAGCAAGAGTACTGGAGTGGGTTGCCATTTCCTTCTCCAGAGGATCTTCCTGACCCAGGGATTGAACCTGGATCTCCCTCATTGTAGGCAGATGCTTTACCATCTGAGCCACCATGGGCATAGTCGAGCTTAATTTTTCACTCAAATGCAGATAATTTACATTTAGAAAGCAAGGAGAGTCCAGATAAAGTAGGTACAAAGCCCTTCCCTATGGAAATTGGTTTTCCACACTATGCATGCTTGTGACCCTTACTGATAGAGCCAAATTCTCCTAAGACCTTAAAGTCTTTCCTTGAGGTAAATCAGTCAACTTTCACATTTTCTTTAGGACAGGATAGGTGATTGGCTGACTCCAGTTTAGTCTGGTACCATCCAACTTATAGTTAAGAGTTGGTGGTTTTTGTTGTTGTTTTTAACATAATCTGACTCCAAACACATTTTATCAATTGGGATTTCCTCTTCAAACATAAATACTCCAGTAGAACAAATTAAACGTAATGTACACAGTGGGAAATAAAATCCTTGAATAGGTGTCAATGACATGGTTATTCTCCAGAATGATTCTACCAACCTGCCCTCCTAGGGATTTTCTCCTCTGCATCCGAGATGAATCTGCACTGAGATTGCCTATGCATCTTCCTTGCAAGGCATCCTCTTCTGAGTGTAGAGAAAAGGAAGTCTGGTCCATGTCAGCCTTACAGTCATGATAACAACCATCAAAGGCCATGGCTTGAGTTGCCTCAATACTGTACATTCTAGAAATCTAACAAAAAGACTTTGTTAGTAAGTCATGAATATGGTTTTAGGAGAAGGAATTACAGTCAAATTCTAAACAATCAGATTTTTAAAACAGTTTTAATAAATAATAAGAATGCTTATTTTAAAGAGTAAAATTCTAGTTTTGCTTCTGGTGTCTGATTAAAACTCATCTTCATCATAAATGGAAAACATCGTCTTAGACATCCATTTTTAATATGGATTTAAAGAGCGAGAATTATACAAATATTTGAGCATTATACAAATAAATGTACCACAACTATAATTGAAAATATTTTCTAATTTAGTCCTGGCCTGTTAGACTGTACCACTCTATGTTTGTTTCCCCAAGAGGGACATTGTTTCAGGTGTTCCTTTCTGTTTCTGAGTAGTGTGAATTGTTTGCTCTAAGTTTGTGAATTGAAATGGAATATGATGTATCAACTAAATGGACTTGTTTTTCAATGTAGTTTTCCTTTTTAGAAAAAACAGAGCAGTATGCTTAATCAGTGGTTTTTTGTTTTGTTTTGTTTTGTTTTTGGTCCCCAAACAGAATAATAGCATCTGGTGATGCTTTCCGAGAAAACAAAATCTCTTCTTGATCTATAGGGAGGTTTAAAAATGAACAAATATACACTGGCTACTGTTGGATGAAAGTACTCAGAATTCAAATCGGAGGCTGCAGAGTAAATTCTACCAAAACATGTATTTTGTTTGTACTGACTCAAAAGCCTAATATTTTACTGAATTCAAGACACAAAGGGACAATTTTGTGCAATCAGTAAACTAACCAGCGAACCATATTAGGATTATGTTGTCCCTTTTTGTTTTAGTCCCGGAAACTTTCCATAGTAAGATGAAAATGGGTAAAATAAACATGAAATAGCATCAAGATTGAATTACTAACCAATAGCCAATAATAACATTAATAATATGTTCAACTCTGGATCAGAGGATAGAATAACTGTGTATAGTCCCCTTGGTGGTTTTGCTAGCCACCCAGAACACTGCTGAGTTATCTCACTGAACATCCACACTTTTATCTTAATAAAAATGTCACTGTAGTGCTATGCTCAGTTGTGTCCAACTCTCTGTGACCCCATGGACTGTAGCCGCCAGGCTCCTCTGTCCATGGAACTCTTCAGGCAAAAATACTGGAGTGGGTTGTCATTTCCTACTCCAGGGGATCTTCCCAACCCAGGGGTCAAACATGGGTCTCCTGCTTGCAGACGGTTTCTTTACTGTTTGAGTCACCAGGGAAGTCCCCAAAATGTCATTAGCATGTTAAGAAAAGATATACTCTTCTTTGAAAAACAAGGGTACCATTTTCTTTCTCCATTATGATAATTTATGATCTCTAAAACTGATTAAGTCTTATAGTGCACAATTTACCAGCAGGCTGCTAGTTTCCACAAGTAGGTAAGTTGGCTGTTTCAACAGAAATAGCTTTTGAACTGGTCTTTCTTTTTTTCTGTCCAGCTTACAAATAAGCACATAACTAAGGCATATTATATCTAAAGTGTAGTTTTGACTGTCTTAGACTGAATTCTAAGTCCTAGAATTAGGAAAACATTTGGGTGAAGGAATAAGAAATAAAATATTAATAGTTTCCTTTCTCCTTTCTGGGCAAAGGTCAACACTAGGGACAAATTTTCCATGGCCCTTGCTGTTCTCCCAGCTCTTGGTGTCTGGGGGCCGGGGTCGGGGGTGGTTGGGACAGGTGTGTGGCGGTGGTGATGGGATGGTGGTGGTAGGAAATGACCTTTGCTTGGTGCCAGTGCTGGTTTAGTTGCTAAGTTGTTTCTGAACTTGCAACCCCAGGACGGTAGCCCACCAGGCTCCTCTGTCTATGAGATTTCCCAGGCAAGAATACTGGAGTTGGTTGCCATTTCCTTCTCCAGGGGGATCTTCCTGAACCAGGGATCGAACCCGCATCTCCTGCATTGCAGGCAGATTCTTTCATGGTTTCACAGGGAGGAGCTCTGTAGCCTAACATTCCTGGTCTTTCCCATCATCCGAGGGGTTTGGAGGAGAGAACTAGCATGTGTGGCTTAGCCCCTTTGGAGTTACTTTGGATCTGCATTGGTATCCAGGTTTGTTCTCTGAAATGAGGTAAAGGAGACTGTCCTTACAGAGAAATCCTGAAGCATCAAAATTTTACCATGACCAAGGAAAGTAAGTACATTGAATACAGGGATGAAATATTAGTGGGACCCCCCTGGCTCACAGATCTAAGGCACTTTCTCCAAACTACTTTACCAGTAACAAAGATAAGATCATCACATCATCTGTCTGGCTGCTACATCTCTCTCTCCCTCAAACTGGTTTCCCAACTCAGGTACAGAGAGAAGAGGTATCATCGATTAACCCCCAAACCTTCAGATATATGTTTCTTCCTTGTGTCTCACCAGAGCATCCCAGCCCTTTAAAGATCTCAAACAGCCTGTTCCCAAAACTGCTACCCCTTCAGAGCGTATGCTCTGGGCGCTAGTCACAATAAGAATGTAACATTTGTGTAGCGCTATATAGTTTGCACAAATTTCAGATGCATTTATTATAACATTTGATCTTCACAACAAGGTAATAGAGAAGAAATTCCACCGTTTTGTAAATACAGAATGAGACAGTCTGGATACTGAGCTAGGTTGTTAGGTTTGGCATCACTTTTGACTCCAAATCTGTGCTCTTTCCTTTGTCCCACAAACATATGAAGGGCAAGTAGGACTCTTTTTTGAGAAAATTGCAACTTTGAAGGAGGCTTAGAAGGGTGGTTTCCAGAGGTTGGGTGCGGGGAGGGGAAATGGGGAGTTGTTTAACGGGTACAGAGTTTCAGTTTTGCAAGGTGAACACTTTCTGGGTTGTATTGGAGAAGGCAATGGCAACCCACTCCAGTACTCTTGCCTGGAGAATCCCAACAATGTAAATATTCTTAATACCACCAAACTGTACACTTAAAAACAATTAAGATGGCAAGTTCTATGTTATGTGCATTTTACTACAATTAAAAAATGTCTTTTAAAGTGAATGCGGCTGCCGCTAAGTTGCTTCAGTCGTGTCCGACTCTGTGCTACCCCATAGACGGCAGCCCACCAGGCTCCCCCGTCCCTGGGATTCTCCAGGCAAGAACACTGGAGTGGGTTGCCATTTCCTTCTCCAATGCATGAAAGTGAAAAGTGAAAGTGAAGTCGCTCAGTCGTGTCCGACTCTTAGCGACCCCATGGACTGCAGCCCACCAGGCTCCTCCGTCCATGGGATTTTCCAGGCAAGAGTACTGGAGTGGGGTTTAAAGTGAATAATGCTTATTAACTCAAAAGAATCTCTTCTGTGGTACACAGAAGATTGTGTACAACTTGATCAAGTGAAAAAAATTCAGTGATCACAGATGTTTTGGTGGGGGTGGCTAGCGGTACAGGTGGGAAGACGAAGATGTAGGTTTGGGGGAGTCAAAGGACTAGATACAGGTGGCCAAAATCACTATAGTGCCTCTTTCTTCAGTTAACCACTACCCACATAAAGACAAAACAAAATAAAAAAAGAACAAAATTCTTTTCCTCATCACAGTTTTCTCTTTCACTTCACATCTTACCTAATCATTGCTGTTCACAGTGTGGCTGTGGATCAGTGGAGTCTGGGCCATCTTAGAAATGCAGACTCTTAGCTCCCACCCAGACCTACTGGGTGAGAATCTTAACAAATCCCAGGTGAGGTGCGCATTCTGATCACTGCATGCTTGTCTAAAAGCTCCTGATTTTCTCACACCTGCATAGCAGTCACTGTGTATATGACAGAGACACGTACTTCCATGCTGTCAACAAAAGGAACTAAAGAATCTCTGATGAAGCAAAATCAGCTTCCATTACAGCTTTGACTCAAAGGATACGAAATTTAAAAAATGAAGTAGCATTAGGTGATCTGAATTGCGATTGCAGATCTGTTAGCTGTGGATCTTTTGGCAAATCACTTCACTAAAACTCTTCTGTTTCAGTTTAGAAATAGAGATAATAACCACTCTGAGGCCTACGTCGTGGAGCCAATATGAGGGTTCAGTTCAAGAAGAGGATATAAAAATGTTCTTTTTAAAAAGGATGAAATACTCTCACTAGAAGCATAAAAAATATTAAATAATGTTTTGGTATGTATAAATACTCATGTAAGAATTTCTTCTTAAACCAGTGTGAATGTATCACGTTAAAATTATTGCATTATATATATACATACATATGAAAATATATATATACACACACACACACACACTTTGACCATATACAATACTTTGGCCACCTGATGCAAAGAACCAACTCATTGGAAAACACCCTGATGCTGGAAAAGATTGAAAAAGGAGAAGAGGACAGCAGAGGATAAGATGGTTGTATAGCATCATCGACTCAATGGACATGAACTTGGGCAAACTCTGGAAGATGGTGAAGGACAGGGAGGTCTGGAGTGCTGCAGTCCATGGGCTTGCAAAGAGTTGGGTATGACTTAGCAACTGAACAATAGCAATACATATATATGTGTATCAAATTAATTTGTGTGTGTGTGTATGTATGTATACACACATATTAATTGGATCCGCTAGGTTTCTGAAGTAAAACAGCATGTTTTACTTCAATTGGTGCCCCAACCCTTTGTGAATGGAGCAGGTAGAGATCAATCAATCCAGGTTGATAAAGCAATGTCATAAGAAATATGTGACAACACTTAGGACCCAGAAGGCACCTTGTTCCCTGTATATGGTGAAGAGAAGAACCTTCCTGTATGCTCTACCACTCACCCGAGTGACAAGAAAAATAAATAAATCCTAGCTCTTGGTGGAGATCTATTATTTACTGGTTGAGAGCACAGCCTTTGGAGTTGGAAAGCTCCAGAAGCATATCTTGATTCCTCTAAAGCTGTGTGACCTTGGTAAAGTCACTCCCCAACTGCTCCTACTTCACCTCTGTAAAATGAAGGTGATAAAGTACTGTCCTCTTCAGGTTACAGTGAGAATTAAGAAATATAATATGTTGGGTGGTTAGCACAAAGCCAACAGATAAGAAACACTCATTAAACGTTAGCTATCATCATCCTTGGGCTTCCCTAGTGGCTCAGATGGTAAAGAATCTGCCTGCAGTGCAGGAGACCCAGTTTAATTGCTGGGTCAGAAAGATCTCCTGGAGAAGGGAAAGGCTACCCATTCCGGCATTCTTGCCAGGAGAATTCCATGGATAGAGGAGCCTGGCAGTTCATGGGATCACAGAGAGTTGGACAGGTTTGAGTGACTAACACACACACACACACACCATCAGCATCATTCATCTACATGAAAGGATATGATTGTACATCAACCCCTCTTTTCCAGGGTTAAAGTCAGTGGAGGAGAGCACACTGTGAGAAATTCCTCATACAGAAAACCTCCTGGCAAAACTTTCTTTTGCGATGCCAAGGAAACCAGCCAGCAAAGAGAGTAAAGTTCAAGATTATTTGTCATAAACTTGCATTTTGTCAGTTACACAAACTCATATAAGGGTTGCAATACTGCCAGGATGAGGGCATGGATGAGGATAGCCTTTTTCACATTTCAAAAAGGATCCAGTAGGTGAAAGCAAGGCAGTACCTTCCCGGTCTTCTGAATCGTTTCCGCTCTTCCACCTGGGTGAGGTAGTTCACGCTGCGTACTCAACGACTGACAGGAAGACAAAGAGGGAGCTGACCCACAGGTACACGTCCACAGCCTTGATGTAGGACACCTGGGGCATGGAGGCACTCACCCCGGAGAGGATCGTGGACATGGTCAGCACCGTGGTGATTCCTGCCGTTCAAGAACAGTGTATGAAAGCTCAGTGACAGCACCATTCAGCTTTAGGTTCCAGAGCCAGAGGACACCATGGGGGACATTTCCAGGTCGCTATCTGCTGATCACAAGGTGTGAGGGCGGGAATCTCAGCAAGTCAACCGAGTACAGCTTGAGCCTAAGCCAGAACCTCCCGTTGGGTTTTTCTTCCTATGTCTTTTTCTACCTCAGCCCCACTGTCCATGATGTCCCCTTCCCTCCAGCTAAGTTTCCAGAGTCAGACGTTGTCCCTAAAGATTCATGGCTCCCCACCTCAGCTGGGCCTCTTTTAACCATCCCAGAAAAGTAATAAAAATGTATTCCATTTTTTAAAATTCTCTGAGATTGTCTATACCAATTTATTTCAGATCCTGCATATATGCATTAATACAATATTTGTTTTTCTCTTTCTGACTTACTTCACTCTGTATGACCATCTCTAGGTCCATGCATGTCTCTGCATATGACCCAGTTCTGCTCCTTTGTATGGCTGAGTAATATTCTATTGTAAGGAGGAGAAGGGGATGACAGAGGATGAGATGGCTGGATGGCATCACCGACTCGATGGACATGAGTTTGAGTGAACTTCGGGAGCTGGTGATGGACAGGAGGCCTGGCGTGCTGCAATTCATGGGGTCGCAAAGAGTTGGACACAACTGAGCAACTGAACTGAACTGAACTGACCTCACTAAATATTCTGAATATTCATTGAAAGGACTGATGCTGAAGCTGAAGCTCCAATACTTTGGCCACCTGATGTAAAGAACTGGCTCATTGGAAAAGATCCTGATGCTGGGAAAGATTGAAGGCAGGAGAAGGGAACGACAGAGGATGCGATGGTTGGAAGGCATCACCGACTCAATGGACATGAGTTTGAACAGCTCCAGGAGCTGGTGATGGACACGAAGCCTGGTGTTCCTGCAATCATAGGGTTGCAAAGAGTCAGACACGACTGAGTGACTGAACTGAATTGAACTGAACTGAAGCAGAAATAGAGACACAGACATAGAGAACAAACAGATGGATATCAAGGGGGGAAAGGGGGAAAATGAACTGGGAGATTGAGATAGACATATATACACTATTGATACTATGAATAAAATTGATAACTAACAAGAAACTACGGTATAGCACAGGGAACTCTACTGAGTGCTCTGTGGTGACCTAAATGGGAAGGAAAGCCAAGAAGAGGAGATATGTGTAACTGATTCACTATGGTATAGCAGAAACTAACACAAATGTAAAGCAACCATACTCCAGTAAATTTTTTTTAATTTTAATTGAAGGATAATTGCTTTACAGTATTGTGTTGGTTTCTACCAAAACATCAACATGAATCAGCCATAGAAAAAAATTCTTCTGAAAAAGAAATTAATCCTAAAACCATTTCCACCATATTCCCCATCGTTTCACAACTTTTATGGTAAGAAAGTCTTCATGTCAATCTTAAATCTTTCGTTTGTCAGGAGTGCTCTTTAGCAGCATTAAAGATTGCTGTCCCGGTACTTTTCTTTCACGTAGAATACTTACAGGCCATTGTCATTGCTATCACTTTGTCCCGTGTTACTGAAACACAGTCAGTTGAGACTCAGATTGGAAGTGTGGTGGTGGGGCTTAGTTCCAAGTATTTATTAAGCAGCTGCTGCTGCTAAGTTGCTTCAGTCGTGTCCGACACTGTGACCCCATAGACGGCAGTCCACCAGGCTCCCCTGTCCCTGGGATTCTCCAGGGAAGCCATTTCCTTCTCCAATGCAGAAAGGAAAAAGTGAAAGTGAAGTGGCTCAGTCATGTCTGACTCTTCTCGAGCCCATGGACTGCAGCCCACCAGGCTCCTCTGTCCATGGGATTTTCCAGGAAGAGTACTGGAGTGGGGTGCCATTGCCTTCTCCGACTAAGCAGCTGCTAACACCAATTACTTTTTGCCCCACTCCTCCCATACCCTGTCTTCCTATTTTTCCCACTTCTTCCCTACTATTCCCTTCTTACTGCTTTCCCTTTCATTTCCTTTTCTCTTCCTTTCCCATCTTTAATCCCTGCAATGGGCATCAGAGGTAATGAGATCAAGATTCTGGGGGACCAGGGAGGAAAGGAGCGACGGAGATTCCTTAATAAAAATGACAAACTTTAGGGAGAGCTCTTCTGTGTCTACACTGATTTCTCAGAGAGAGGCTGCAAGAGTAGTGCATGGAGGAAAGCCTAGTATTGTAAATATTCGAAATGTATGCTGGCTGGCATGGTTTTCTTTCTTAACTTCCACCAGGGAGGTGCAAATGGAATCCTTAATGATTTTTATAAGTTGTGAGGACATTTTAATGTCAGCAGACAGAGTCCCAACAGCAGGAAGAACACTGTGATTTACTCCTAAAATGTACAGACACAGCAGGTGGACAGCTCTCAGCCACACATTCCTACCTTTCAACAAATTCTATCATTTTGTAAGGTTTTCATCT